>NC_035448.2:174377936-174590436 GCF_002127325.2 Helianthus annuus | reverse complement strand
TAAAACAATACCGTCACCTATCCTTAGGCGACGACCACAACAAGAACATAAATTTCAAAACCGCCTTGAAAACTAATCATCTGTTCTAGGATGATTGATTACTAGGTTTTGAACCCTCTATTGTAAGGTTTTGAACCCTTTGTTATAAGGTTTTGAACCCCTTTGAATTTTCAAAACTCCCGTCAAAGTTTTGGGTCCTAACTAGTGTGAACACGTGCGAACTGGAAGAGTGAATGCATGTACCCTGGGTTTTCTGTCTAAGGTTAGAGTGTTCGTACAAATCCGCATAATCGGACCAGTCACTCTTACCTGGGAACTCTTGGGGTGAGTGTCCACTTATAGGCGAGCATGTCTTCGCGATACACTATGAGGATCTATTTGCGTTGATTCAGCCCTGGTGTTGTTTGTTTGCTTCATGATTCAAACAAGTGACCATCAACCGTGATTATGGTCAGTGATTGTAACATCCTATTCTTACCCAATACCATTTTATTTGTTTCCTTTCATGTTTTCCTCTTTTAGAATGCCTCCTCGGCGCGAACACCAGATAGCAACTGCCGAGCTGGCAGAAATTATTGCGCAGCAGATGGCTGCTCAATTCCCAAATCTCTTTACTCAATGGAACCAAGCCAACAACAACAACAATGGTACATGCAATTTCAAGAACTTTAACTCGGCTAAACCACTCAAGTTTAGTGGTTCTGAGGGAGCAACCGGGCTTCTCCAATGGTTCGAGAGCATCGAGAATACCTTTCGCCACGTGCAGTGTCCGGAAAATCGCAAGGTCGAGTTTTCTTCGAGTGTGTTTCAGAAGAGGGCTCTTACATGGTGGAACGGGGTAATGAGAGACCGTGGTGCAGATGTTGCTCTAGCACAAACATGGGCTGAACTGAGAGCACTTATGATGAGAGAGTTTTGTCCTCGTCATGAACAACGAGTGTTGGAGAAGGAGTTTGATGATTTGAAACAAGATAGTGGCGAACACAGGGCATATACTGATAGGTTTGAGGAGTTGAGTCTACTTTGCCCGACTATGGTCGCCCCACTCGACAAGGCTATCGAAAGGTACATCGACGGCCTGCCTGACTCGATACAAGACATTGTCACTGGTAGCAACCCTACCACACTCCGTCAGGCCATTGAGCTATCTGCAACCTTGACTGAATCGCAGATCAGAAAGCATAAACTTTTTCGAAAAGGTGACAAGAAACCGGTCGGGGAATCGAACCCAATCGAGGAATCAAAGACCATGGATGAACAGACTGAATCTCCTAAGAAGTCAAGGAAGCGAAAGGCTTCTCAGAACTTCGCCGTGGTCGCTCACAATGGTCAAGCCGTCCCCAACCAACCAGCTCAACCCCCTGCTAGAAAACCATACAATGGAACTGCACCCTTGTGCAACCAATGTAGCCTCCATCATCACACCAACGTACAGTGCCGCAAATGCCAAACTTGTGGGCTTATAGGCCACACAGCAAGAGTCTGCCCAGCTGCAGCTACGCTAAACCAAGCTGGCAACAATCCTGCTCAAGGTCGTTTTCTACCAGGCTCATGTTTCAACTGTGGCGAGATGGGTCATTTCCGAAGAAATTGCCCAAGGCTTGCTAATGCAAAACCAGCACAGGGATGAGCGTCTGACTAACTAGAAGACAACATCGTTTAGAAATAATCATGTCTTATGTATTAGTTTCTTTTGTTGTCAAGACCCAAGGAACAGTTGATATCATTGTTTATAAATAAATCTTTCATTTACATTACGATGTAATTGTGTGGTTACATATATAAACGACATATCCCTTACAATACCGACAATCAGGAAAACCGTATTCCTTGAAGAACAAACTACCCCCAAAATTCACCCATTCTATGACCTCTTGCGTCTTCCACAAAATTCCTAAGTACCCGTTTATTCTAAGGAAACGAAGTACAAAGCGCAAGTTACGACATAAGACGAATACCCAAGGTACCACTATAAATTCTTAATAGGGTACCTAAGGATTTTCCGTAAGTCCTTAATTGTTATATACCTTAATTCGAATGTAGTGATTCCTTGTAATCAAAAATCAAATTTTGGACGATCTTCCTATCTTCTCAGATAGATTCCAGTGAACATTGAGACCCGTCGATTGGTTTCCATATCCGTATTCAATCAATAACAAGTTAATAACAAATTATAATCAAGTTAAACAATTATGTGACTTTGTGCTTATGCGTTCCCTTATGAGTTGTTGTGTGATCCAAATTATGTTATCCAAATCCTCGTAGAATCTTACATATCCTTGTACAAGAGATTCATAGTAGGATACCCAAAGGTATTACTTAAAATCCTCAATGGACTTCTATGTTATAGTTAAGTCCCTTGGATTATAAAGTACTACTTCATAATTAGACCCCTTGAGTGGTCTAGATAAACAGATTGATCCAAAAATCTGGCTAGGGATATCATGTGATGATATAGCTGAAAGGACTCCTTGGTGGCCAAACTAAGAAGATCCCCTGTCGATCTAATTAAAAAGGAACCGATGGAAGTCTAGTCACCCTCACCACAAGTTTGATATCCTTCCCCAAAACATTACAAAACAAACTGTGCGGACTGTGCAAGGGATTACGTAATTATGGATGCATACATAATTATGGAATCTAGTGCACAGAAACCACAACAAGTTCTGTCATGTGTCTAGAGTTAACTCTATTCATTTCCAACTCTGAGGAAGCAACCGTTAAAAATGACTCCGTTAGTTCACTTTCGTTTCTGAAGATTTATCCGTTGAGGAAATGAATATCCGTTGTGAAATCCTTCATTTCCAACTCTGAGGAAGCAACCGTTGAAAATGACTCCGTTAGTTCATTTTCGTTTCTGAAGATTTACCCGTTGAGGAAATGAATATCTGTTGTGTAAACCTTCATTTCCAACTCTGATGAAGCAACCGTTGAAAATGACTCCGTTAGTTCATTTTCGTTTCTGAAGATTTATCCGTTGGGGAAATGAATATCCGTTGTGTAATCCTTCATTTCCAATTCTGATGAAGCAACCGTTGAAAATGACTCCGTTAGTTCATTTTCGTTTCTAAAGATTTATCCGTTGGGGAAATGAATATCCGTTGTATAATCCTTCATTTCCACTTCTGATGAAGCAACCATTGAAAATGACCCCGTCTGTTCATTTCGTTTCTGAAGAATGACCGTTAAGGAAATAACAGGACATTACTTTGCATATCGCTGATGGTTATTTGGCAGAGTCACAAATAGACTCCTACGAATAAATTTCGGGACGAAATTTCCTAAAGTAGGGGAGACTGTGACACCTGTGTCACCGCGACCATCAAACAAATACCAAGCCGATGAAATATTGTATTTCATACTTGGGATCTTGTATAAATATGTGTATGTTTTGCACATATCAATTATTGTTCAATTTCAAACTCTACATTGCTTTCTAGAGCATTATACGCAAATTGGTGCGTAAACGTACTCAGTTTAATGCGACAAATACTTCGGAACATCAACATATACTCAACATACCTTAAATAACCTTTACATAACTTAGAAATAAGTTTTGAAGGCTTTGGTATAGCAAAAACAAGTTAATTCGCTTACAGGGACTAAACTTGACAAACTGCGAAAGTATGCCAATTTGAACTGTAACGAACATTCCGGAACATGTCCATAAGTTAAACATACCATAAATATCCTTTACATAGCTTAGAAATATGCTTTGAGAGGTTTGGTATGCTAAAACAAACTTTTGGATCATTCAGGGACTAAAAGTGTCAAAAAGTGCATAAGTTTGCACTTTCGCGCATAACTTACGTTCTGAATACATCCGGACATCCAAAAATTTATGTAAGCATCCTTATATTATGCCTTAGTGTTTGGCATGAGAAAAATCCATTCGTCGCGTCATTTGGATCGTCTTTCGCGCTTATGCGCATTCCGTCGTAATTAAGCGAACATCGCAATCGTACGGCCAAACGAACCGACATCCGGAATATTTTTGAGCATATTTCATGTCCCCTACACTTTAACTTCATCTTAGAGCCTTGAAATGAGGTTAACGGGGCTTAAACGTGCCAAAAATGGGCCAAAATACGTGTTTCTGAAGTGCAGGGACCAAAATTGTAAATTCTGATCTGGGAACCTTAGGCGGGGCGCGTAAGGATTTACCAAATCCTTACGCGGGGCGCGTGAGACTGTCAGACAGATTCAATGTATCTATTTAATGCAGTTGGCCTTTCGTTCGATCAAGAGGCAATGCCCTTTCACCTAATCAAGAGCCAAGGGACAATTTCTGACTTACCACAAGAATTTGACAAGTGTACGCTCGAGATCGCGGCACGATATTCGATAAACGATCCTAACGGTTCCACTTTTCCTATAAATACCCCCCCTTTTGTGTAAAAACCCACAAGAATCAGATCTAAAGCTCTAAGTTGGAACCATTGTTTCATACCTGAGCTATTTGATCTAGATTAGCACTCGGGGACCCTCCGTAAGTCTTCTTTCGCTCTTTTATTCGCTTTTCGAGTCCGAAAGTCAACGTTTTGTTGACTTTCTGCATTGACCAGCTTATGGTCGATGCGAAGTTCATGGAACTTCATAACGTGAGCGTGATCACGATGGTTATGGTCCATAGTGACCATACCTACTGATCACCACGTTATCTAGGCTCAGTGACGAGTCGTAGTTTCGGCCAAAATGTGCATTCTTGCATATTTTGTAACCAAACTACTCGTGGGCATCAAAGCCGTTTGTTTTGATGTCAAACCTGTTTTCTAAACTTAGTTAAGCATGTTCTAACATGCTTAGCTCGTCACGTTTAGTATAGTGCTTATATAGGGTCGTAAGGTAAGCGATCTAAACCATCGCTTATACTTTCGAACCCGACCCATTTGGTCGATCTTTAGGATCCGACCAAACACATTAGGTGACCATAGCTATAACCTTCCGAGGTTATACCTTGTGGTCACGATATTAGGCGTTCCGAACGCGTTCTACGCGAACGACGCGTTAGGGTAGCGTAAGCTACCTAAACAGGTCGTGATGGACCGTAAGCACTTAGGTTAAGTTTCATTTTAGTATGTAGGCTTTGTTAAACCATATTACACGAGTCTCCATACTCGTTTGGTTTTCGAACCCGCGTACTGTCCGATCCTTCCGATTTGGTCCGGTATATTAACATAAGCTACCTATTAGGTGCCGTTGATATTCCGTGATCTTTAGCATTATCTGGTTATTATACAAGGAACTCAAAGCAATCTCAGGTGAGTACATTGAACCCCTCTTTTACTGTTTTCCAAACTGTTTTGGGGTGAAACACATGTGCCTACTTGCTACTTTTATGCTTTCCGGTTTTCACATCATATACTACTATGTTCGATAGTACATATATAGTACATGATTTCATTGTGTTTATGCTATGTATGCCCATTGTGTGCGTACTTAGTACATTGCTTTACATCACATTTCATGCTACGTACGCCCATTGTGTGCATACGTAGTACATTGTTTCACATTACATTACTGTTGCATATGCTCATCCAGCATATGAACACATTACACTACATTTTGAACCGTTGTACTCTACAATCCATTTCATGCTACGTACACCCATTGTGTGCATACGTAGTACATTGTTTCACATTACATTACTGTTGCATATGCTCATCCAGCATATGAACACATTACACTACATTTTGAACCGTTGTAACCATTTGACTATACATAAGCATTTCTACCGTTGTTAAACATTTCATCTTGATGGTTTGGTTTGAGTAAGTGATTTAAGTAACGAGGCATGTGTACTATGATACAAGCATGGTGGATACGCCGCTGGTACTTCCTATATATAAGTGTTTGTATGGTATTACATATCGTAGCGTTATTTGAATCATTTCAATTTGAGACATAGAACATTTTATACAAATAACACGCTTTTCACAAGACATTGATTTACAAACAACAAATCTTATACAAACTCTTTTTACATGGTTATTCAGTTAACCATGCATTGTTCTCTTATTTATACATATCATTTGATCTTACCGTTTTTCAAATGATTTACAAGACAAAGCAAAATACGAGGTTCATGACTAAACATTTTCTCAAACTCAAGTCATGAATTCCGTTTTCACAAAACCAATGTATCTCACAGGCATTTTTATGCTGACGTACCTATTTTCACATGTGTTTTCAGGAGATGATGCATAGGACTTATCAAGACATACTTAGGCGGACCTGTGCCTTAGTGACTTAAAACGAGACAAGAACTAGTTAATTTATGTTATGTACACTTTGATTCTTGTTTAGACAATGTAAACTTTCATGTTTGATTTATAAAACGAAACTTCATTTGCCATGGATTTGAAACAATTGATTCTGTTACAACACTCCCCGACGTTTCCGCCACGTTTTGTATGTTCTACGTGGTCGGGGTGTGACAATACATACATACATACATACATACATACATACATACATCATACATACATACATACATACATACATACATACATACATACATACAACATACATACATACATACATACATAATACATACATACTACATACATACATACATACATACATACATACATACATTACAATACATACATACATACATACATACATACATACATACATACATACATACATACATACATACATACATACATACATACATACATACATACATACATACATCATACATACATACATACAATACATACATACATACATACATACATACATAACATACATACATACATAAACATACATACATACATACATACATACATACATACATACATACAATATACATACATACATACATAAACATACATACATACATACATACATACATACATACATACATACATACATACATACATACATACAATACATACATACATACTACATACATACAATACATACATACATACATACATACATACATACATACATACATACATACATACATACATACATACATACATACATACATACATACATACATACATACATACATACATACATACATACATACATACATACATACATACATACATACATACATACATACATACATACATACATACATACATACATACATACATACATACATACATACATACATACATACATACATACATACATACATACATACATACATACATACATACATACATACATACATACATAACATACATACATACATACATACATACATACATACATACATACATACATACATACATACATACATACATACATACATACATACATACATACATACATACATACATACATACATACATACATACATACATACATACATACATACATACATACATACATACATACATACATACATACATACATACATACATACATACATACATACATACATACATACATACATACATACATACATACATACATACATACATACATACATACATACATACATACATACATACATACATACATACATACATACATACATACATACATACATACATACATACATACATACAATACATACATACATACATACATACATACATACATACATACATACATACATACATACATACATACATACATACATACATACATACATACATACATACATACATACATACATACATACATACATACATACATACATACATACATACATACATACAATACATACATACATACATACATACATACATACATACATACATACATACTACATACATACATACATACATACATACATACATACATACATACATACATACATACATACATACATACATACATACATACATACATACATACATACATAATTACATACATACATACATACATACATACATACATACATACATACATACATACATACATACATACATACATACATACATACATACATACATACATACATACATACATACATACATACATACATACATACATACATACATACATACATACTACATACATACATACATACATACATACATACATACATACATACATACATACATACATACATACATACATACATACATACATACATACATACATACATACATACATACATACATACATGCGTACATACATACGTACATACATACATACGTACATACATACATACATACATACGTACATACATACATACGTACATACATACATACGTACATACATACATACGTACATACGTACATACATACATACATACATACATACATACATACATACATACATACATACATACATACATACATACATACATACATACATACATACATACATACATACATACATACATACATACATACATACATACATACATACATACATACATACATACATACATACATACATACATACATACATACATACATACATACATACATACATACATACATACATACATACATACATACATACATACATACATACATACATACATACATACATACATACATACATACATACATACATACATACATACATACATACATACATACATACATACATACATACATACATACATACATACATACATACATACATACATACATACATACATACATACATACATACATACATACATACATACATACATACATACATACATACATACATACATACATACATACATACATACATACATACATACATACATACATGCGTACATACATACGTACATACATACATACGTACATACATACATACATACATATAATAGGTTAGGGGTAGTCCGGTCATTTACCATGTTTTAAATCAATCAAATAACTGTAAAAAATAACACACCTCCTATTATCTCGCACATTTCCTTCTCTCTATCTAAAACCCACCATCAATAAACATCTTGCATACCAAAATTAGCTAGAATCATGGGTTAAGATTACAAATTCAGCATGAAATACAAAAATGATAAAACTCCCAAAAGTGTGAGAATGGTGAGAACGCATCCTGGCCCAACACGTGTCACGCGACATAGAGAAGGGCAGAGGGGCTTTTTTGTTCATTCATATTCTTTTTTTAAACGCGTGTCACATCACCTTTCCATTTTTTGGCGTTTAACAAATACGTGGCGTTTTTATTGTTTTTAGATCAGGATCATAGTAAATATTTTGGCGTTTTAACTAAGTATGGCTTTGATTGTTGTGCCAAGTAGGATGCAAGGCTATAATGTAAAAAAACATCAGTATTTTTCTTTTGATGTTTATTTTTTTTCTATCAAGTGTTGTGCCATGTAGGATGCAGGCCTATAATGTGACAGGCAATTATGACATTTTGAAAAGATAAACAAATTTAATTTTCCATGTAGTGGCTTTTAATATAATAAATGTTTGGCAATAATGTTACCGTCTCTTAATTTTACTATTTTGCAATTACTCTTTCGTTTAATTTCATCTGTCAATTAGGGTTGCTTTTTCCAGTAATACTTTGTTTGGCGTTTTTTGGCGTTTTATATGGCAACATCGTGATTTGCTAGCATCCGTTCTCACAGTTTTCAACTATCAGGCGTTTTGGTGTTTGTAGTTTTTGGCATTTTCAACTCAATTATTTTTATTAGTAGAGAATTGGATAATATACAACAGAGAATTAGATAACAAACAATAGAAAATGAAAAAAAAAATTAAAAGTTATATTCTAATTTCTCATCCAAATCTTCACTGTCATCAGCCTCTTCTACTTTAACCTTTTTGGCGTTTTGAACATGTTTTAAATACCTTATGTAGATCCTTATTTTCCTACATAACGCCCGTCTTTATAAGATACTTATTTTTTGTGGCATCCTTTATTGTGGTTTGATATGTACTTGTTTGGTGACATGTTGAAGATCAACGTCTGCTCGAATGTATTGATCCCTTCATGCCATCAATATATCCATCAAGAACAAAGTGACATGATGACATATCAGTGTCATCAGTCTCTTTTTCATGAATATTTGTCCATCTCATTCAGCAAAAGCTTACAGAGATACCCACCTCAGAGAAGAATCCATTTAGTGAAACTTCATTCAGAACAATACTCAATATACAAGAAACAAGGTTCCGTATTTGTGGCTTTTTTAACTTTTTTTTTTTTGGCATTTTAAAGTGAATGGTTTCTAGGAAACATGGCATTGTTTTTGGTTTGTGATCAGTTAATTGTGTAGAGACGTCTCTCTTATAGGATTTTTTTGGCGCGTAGTTTAAGCGGGATTCTATTTATAATAAATGATATTAATAAAGTAGTGGTCTTTTCAATTACCGTGTGTATTTTTACTATTTTTGTTCAGCTTTTTATGAGTTTTTAGGGTCATAGACGTTCCATCTTCCAAGTTTGACGTTTTTTAATGGCTTTAAGTAGTTTTTGGCTTTTTTCCGTTTTTAGCTTTTAATAATACTTCTCTAAATTACTTTTATTATAGTTTGGGAGTTTTTGGCGTTTTACTGGATTATGGCGTTTCACAAGCATTATGACTGTTTGGCGTTTTATTAATATAATGTATTTTTTAATTCTAAATTGAAAAATACATAACAAACAACAGAAAAAGAAAATTAAAAAATAGAAATAGAAACAATTCATCTTCCAAATCTTTACTGTGATCAGTCTCTTTCTTCTTTGAAAACATGTTCACTTGCAGTTTGGCTTTGTCATTCTTGTGTTTTTGTGGCCGTTTGGAAAGACAAAATGACATGAGTTTTTTGTTTCAATATGGATCTTCAAACCACTCATCAGTGTCATTCGTCTATTCATGCCATTATAATATTCATCAATAACAAAACACAAAAAATGACATAAGTCTGGCACCAGTATCTTTTTGCTTATGATTTGTCCATCTCATGCAGCAAAATGTTAATTGAGTCACAACACCTTAGGGAAGAATGCATTCTCCGAAACTTCTCATGGAACAATATTGAATATACAACCTTCTGGGGTACCCCAGTTGGCCAGCCTCACCTGTCACACCCTGCTAGTTGCGGGAGCGTGTTGCGTGTGACGTAAGAAAGGTAATCATTGCATCCAATCATGTATCACCGACTCAAGACTTGTTTCCTGAAATACATGTAGTTTTAAAAAGTCAACAAAAGTTGAGCGAGTTCATGTAGTTTTTGTTATCATATGTAATCGTAGTATTCATGAAAATGAAAACTTGTAATCATAGTATTCATGAAAATGAAATCTTGTAATCATGGTATGTTCTGATTCATTCATGGAGTCTGTTAAGGATCTATCAGTGGGTAGCGAGCCCCTGACATAATGTACCATAAGTAAATAACCAAACCGAGAACACTTTGTCATCATTTGGGATCACAAAAGCACTCCAGGGTATACCAACCAGGAGTGGGGCGTGCCTCAATCCCAATAGATCTACACCTTTTGCACCTTGGTCACTATGTGATTAATGGTTATTAATGTTATCATCCTACTTATGCACATTGATCATGTTATCTTCTACTCCATAACTAACATACCAATAGTTTTAGCATGTATTTCCCCTCGATATTTTTGAAAACAAAACATTGAAATCAGTGAAAGGAGGGACATGAACTCACAAGTTTGCGTTCCATGTATTATGATATCGAAGTGAGCGTCCGTACGTGTCAATAACCTACATGTGCACTAATCTCGTTAGACACTAGGTCTTTCGAACCTCGTACAAGTTGTTCATCTTGAATTCTTTATTATGTTCTCGTTTGTCATTTTTGGAACAACTTTGTATTTTAGAGCGTTGATAGTTTACTCGCTCGATTGTTATGTGTATACATGTATTCTATTCGTATTGAATTCATAAGCATATTCATGTATTCTATGTGTATTGACTTATGTGTGATCGGCTTCGTTCTTCACACGTCCTCGTGCAGTGCACGCATGTCATTGAGCCTTTGCTCATGTTATTGGGCCGAGCCCATGTCATTGGGCCGAGCCCATGTCATCTATGTTATCGTATCTAACCATGTTTTAATGTTATTGGGCCGAGCCCATGTCATTGGGCCGAGCCCATGCTATCTATGTTATTGGGCCTAACCCATGTTTTATTGCTATTGGGTCGAGCCCATGTTATATTGCCATTGGGCCCTAGCCCATGTATTAAGGAATTTGGGCCTAGCCCATTACTAACTTTGATAGGCCCAATTCTAACTTTATGAGTCCATTAACATAATCTTGCAATTTTTACCAAAATGTTACCAAGTAGCAAACTTTAAATAAGTTCATTTTTCCTATGAAAAATACATGGTATATTTAATAGTTTTCGACTTTCCGGATTCTTGTTATAGGTCACTTACATATGTGCTCGTTTAAACGTCCAAAATATGTTATTTTTAGACTCGACATTGTAGTAACTTGTTTATGATGTCGATACGCCCAAATTGTCGTCATCAAGTGTTATGTATTTCCATTTCGGCCATTTTATTTAATTGTCCGATTTGATTTGACTAGCATTTCTTGGACCATGTAGGAACATGTACGTGTATTTATTTTGATCACCCTATAGGTATCTAATACATACACATACATAGCACACATTGCAAGCACTTAGCAAGTTTCCGAAAATATATAGTTTTCTTACCAAAAATTACATTTATATTACCCATTTGTTTTTGTAAAAATAAGTTTAAGTTCATAAGAACTTCTCGAATATTTAAACTTTAAATATTCTCATCAAAGTTTCCATAATGACATTTAAGACCACTAATCGCGTTTAACATTGTTAATCACCCTTTAATCCCCTCTTTAATCGCGATTAGATTTAAATTCGCCATAGTTTCCCCTAAACTATGACGTTTCCCACGTTATAAAAACGCGTTTAAACCATGTTTAAACCCATAATCATAACCAATTTCCAAATCAAGTTTCATTACACCACTTTGCATGCTTGATTCATGCTCTTTTCTTCTTTATTTCCATGAACTTTTATAAGTATATTTTTAAAAACTTGGTTAAAAATAATGAAATCTTCACATATTTATTAGGACCTTAAAGACACCATTTTCATTATATTTTCTAATTAAAATCTCCTCTTTAAACCACTTTGTTTAGTAAACTTTTAGGATGATCATAACAAAAATCATGGTGGTTATTCTTTATAAAAGTCACTTATGTGTAATAAATCATTTTTAAGTTGTAGTAAAGTTCATGGAACAAGAGGTTGATGATCTTGTTTAGATTTAACCATTACCATGTTTAAAGCATCATTTATATTATTAATCATAAAAAGATCACCCGCTTAAAACAACTTACTTTAACATAATCAACATAAATTATGCTAACTAGCTATCACAAATCTAAATCAACACATAATATAGTTATATTTAGTGTTTATTAGCTTTGGGGTTACGGTTTTTGGTGTGATTTTTATTAATCTTTTTGATGATCAACTTGTACTTCCATAATCTACTAGTAATACGAAGCTTAAAAAAATGGTGATTAGAAGACTTACAATATTGCACAAGCCAAAATAAGAAAATAAGAAGAATATTAAGCTCCAAGAAAGCTCCTAATGATGTTCCATGTTTAACCCATACTTGGATGATCTTGAAAAGGCTTAGAAAGTAACTAATTTAGGGTGATTTAGTGGAAATTTAAAGTGGGTATGTGGGGGGGGGTCTTGTGAGCCGTGAATAAGGTGCACCAAAAGGAAGGTTTTGTGCTTTGAAAATGTGTTATGAGAATGGAGATATGGTAGGTTGATTTGTTATAATTTTCCAATCTTTTTAAGATTTATTACCATACTTCCATTATATTCTCCCATACTTGAAATCTTATAAATTTCAACCAAATATTTAGTGGGTGGGACCCACTTGACTTTTTATATATATGGGGTAAAGTGAAAATATTTTAGAAAAATTGTTAAAAGAACTAGATATTTTGGTCATTATTTAGAGTAGGGTGATTAGGGGTTTAATTACACCATTAGAGGCTAATTAGGGATTCGTAACCAAAATTATTATTAACTAGTTCACTAGACTAGTTAAAATAGTGTTTAACTAGTTTAAACGGTTCCCGGTTAAGAGCCGGTTCACCTACGATGCTTTTATGTCGTACCGACAAGGATTTTCCGCAAGTTGTTTTCTTGTATCCGTAGGTTGTATGAAGTGATTCCGAGTCCCAAATTTAGCTTAACTAGCTCGCTAGATTCTTCGTTTGTTTCGTGACCAAAAATATCGCCTATTAGTTCGTCGAGTCGCTAACGGACTAGTTTAGTGCATAGTGACGTAACGCCGGAAACTTGTGATTATGAACATTCCGCTGATATCATCTTATTGTTTTAGTATGTTTTTCATCAATTGACATTATTCCGAAGTCCCGGAAATGCTTTGTTATAGGTTCGGACGTGTTAAAATGTCATATTTTTGGCCAAAATGGACATTTTTGTAATTAGGGCGTTATACCGGAAGGTCTTGTATCTTTGCAAGATATGCTTTCGTATTATTGTTTTCTTATTATAATGGACTCAGTTATGTTATCCGTGTGTCGTTTTTCAGTGTTTCGTTCTGTTTTCATGGTTTTGCTGGCATGAATAGTGTAACCGTGCATAGTGCACGCAACACTTTTTACCAACACTTTTAGGACATTGTTTGACTGGTTTCGAAATATGACGAAAACCAGCATATGTTTTAGCTTTGTTTTCTTGTCCTAACATTGTTATCCAGTATACGACACAGTTACGTAATTATATTACGCTAAATGCCTGAGATTAAGAAATATAAATAGTGATTAGATTGTACGGAATTATCAGTTATTTGCCAGTTGTCACATTCTCCCCCTGTTAAAAAGAATTTCGTCCCGAAATTCAAGTTGAGCCATCCTTTGCAGGAGTCTTCTCGAAATAGGTGGGGATATTTTGCCTTAATCTGATCTTCACATTCCCATGTGTACTCGGGTACGTGACGTGAATTCCAGCGGACCTTGACTAGTTCGACACGACTTCTCCTTGTCTTGTGGACCTTCCTGTCCATAACCTCAACGGGTTATTCGGTAAACTGGAGCGTGTCGTCCACATGGATTTCATCCGCTGGGATGATAATTGTCTCGACGGTCGGACTTTTCTTGAGATTCGACACATGAAATGTGTCTTGTACGTTACTGAGTTCTTCTGGCAGTTTCATCTTGTACGCGACGGTACCGATCTTTTCTAGAATCTCAAATGGCCCACTGTATTTTGGGTTTAGTTTTTCGCGTTTCCCGAATACGCCTTTCCAAGGCGAGACTTTCAGTAAGACTTTGTCTCCGACCTCGAAGACTAATGGTTTACATCTTCTATCCGCGTAGCTCTTTTGTCTGTCACCAGCCGCTTTGATACAGTCTCGTATCTTTGCTATCTTGTCAGTAGTCTCTTGGACTAGTTCGGGGCCAATGAGTTGTTTGTCTCTGACTTCCGCCCAACACAGCAGTGATCGGCACTTCCGTCCATATAGTGCTTCGTATGGGGTGACTTTGATGCTTGTGTGATAACTGTTATTATAGGAAAACTCCACCAGCGGTAAATGAGTATCCCAGTTTCCGCCCAAATCCATCACACAAGCGCGAAGCATGTCCTCCAACATTTGGATGGTTCGTTCGCTTTGTCCATCGGTTTGCGGATGAAATGAAGTGCTTAGATCCAAACAAGATCCAAGCGATTCCTGAAATGATTGCCATATTTTTGACACAAAGAGACCATCGTGATTCGAGATAATTGAAATAGGTACTCCTTGACGTGCTATTATTTCTTTGAGATAAAGCTCAACTAACTTCTCTGTACTGTCTTTCTCGCGAATTGGCAAGAAGTGAGCTGACTTGGTTAATCGATCGACGATAACCCAAATCATGTCATGACCTCGAGAGGTCCGTGGGAGTCCTGTAATGAAATCCATTGATATATGTTCCCATTTCTAAACAGGAATCTCGGGTTGTTGTAATAGTCCAGATGGCTTTTAATACTCGGCCTTGACCTTTGCACAAGTTAGGCTTTTCCCAACATAAGTCACAATATCTCCCTTGAGATTAGGCCACCAAGGGTATTCTTTTAAGTCTTGACTTGTTTTATCGGATCCTGGATGCATTGAATATCTTGACTTGTGTGCTTCATCCAGCACCGAGTCTTGTAGACCGCCAACATATGGAATCCAGATCCTTCCCATGAAATTTAAAGTATCATCTTTGTTTGTTTCCCTTTGTTTTTCCAATCCCCACAAGGATTCTACTTGAATGTTTTCCGGGTCTAAAGTTTCTTGTTGTGCATCGCGCACTCGAGTAGTAATGTTTTGACTCGCTCTTTCCGGCTCAAAGCGTCTGCCACAACGTTTGCTTTGCCCGGATGGTACTTGATTTCACGATCATAGTCGTTCAACAATTATACCCATCGCCGTTGGCGCATGTTTAGTTCCTTTTGATCGAATATGTGTTAAAGACTTTTATGATCGGGGAATATGGTACACTTAGTACCATAAAGGTAATGATGCCAAATCTTTAAAGCAAACACTAACGCACATAATGCTAGGTCGTCGGTGGTATAGTTTTTCTCATGAACTCTTAACTGTCGTGACGTGTACGTGATGACTTTTTCGCGTTCCATTAACACGTAACCCAAGCCTTGATGCGATGCATCACGATACACCACAAAGTCATCGGTACCGTCAGGGAGCGATAAGATTGGCGCTTGGCATAGTTTTTCTTTGAGTGTTTGGAATGCCATTTCTTGTTTTTCACCCCAGTCGAGCTTTTTATCCTTTTGAGTGAGTAAGGTTAGCGATTGAGAAATTTTAGAAAAATTCTCAATGAATCTTCGATAGTATCCCGCTAAACCCATAAATTGTCTTACTTCTATTGGGGTCTTTGGAGTGTTCCAGTTCTTTATGGCTTCTATCTTAGCTTGGTCAACATGTATTCCGTTCTCGTTCACCACATGACCCAGGAATTGTACTTCGCGAATCCAAAATTCGCATTTTGAGAACTTGGCATACAAGTGTTCTTTCTTAAAAAACTCCAAAATAGTTCTCAAGTGTTGTTCGTGTTCCGCCTTGGTTCGTGAGTATATTAAAAGGTCATCAATGAATACGATCACGAACTTGTCGAGATATGGCTTACATACCCGATTCATTAAATCCATGAATACGGCGGGAGCGTTTGTTAGGCCGAAAGGCATAACAAGGAACTCGTAATGCCCATAGCGAGTCCTGAACGTTGTCATAGGAATGCTTTCCTCTTGGATCCTCAGCTGATGGTGTCCGGATCTTAGATCAATTTTGGAATAGAAGCTAGAACCTTGTAACTGATCGAACAAGTTGTCAATCCTTGGTAAAGGATACCGGTTCTTTATGGTTAACTTGTTCAGTTCTCGGTAATCTATACACGTCCGAAAGGTTCCGTCTTTCTTCTTGACAAATAGCACCGGAGCTCCCCAAGGTGAGAAACTCGGTCTATTGAATCCTTTGTCAACCAATTCCTGAAGCTGAGTGGATAATTCCTGCATCTCCGAGGGTGCGAGTCTATATGAAGCTTTCGCCACCGGTGTAGCTCCTGGCACAAGATCGATACTGAATTCGACTTGTCGCTGCGGAGGTAGTCCCGGCAAGTCTTCTGGAAAGACTTCAGGGTATTCCCTTACCACAGGGATCTCCTCCACCTTGCGATACTCGGCCTTCTTGTCGACCACATGGACAAGAAAGGCGATGCATCCTGTTCTCAGACTCTTCCGAGCCTTCATACAGTTGTTGGTCAGCAGCCGTGTGTTGTGTTTCTCTCCGTGAACCAAAAGATGTTCTCTCGTCAGACAGGGGGAAAAAGAATAATAGTTTTCGAGCACAACTACTTCTGCTCGGTTGTCTGCCAACCAGTCTATGACGAAAGTTAAGTTGTAACAACCTAATTGAATGAGTGAAAAGTCATTACTGAATTTTCGTGCTCCAAGTTCGAGTGTGCATCCTTTGATGTCTTTCCTGACTTAACTAATTTACCATTGGTCAATCCTATTGAATGGGAGGACGTCTTGTTTACTTGACTCAGCCAAGCATACTTTGAATTTTATGGGGATGAAGCTAATACCGACACCGGTGTTAAACAACATGGATGCAACTGGTCGGTTAATAGGAACGTATCGGTGACCCTTAATGACTTCACATGACTTCGCTAATTCCTCATTAGCTAACTTGATAGAGCAAGACATGTTTAACCTACATGACTCTAATTCGTGTATATGCTTAGTATCTAAAGACACTAAGTTAAGCCGAAGTTGGTATCCAAAGAATTGATACATGATGGTTGTAGAGTAGAGCATACCCCTAGACTTGCTTACTCACTAGCTTGATTCATCCTTAACCATCCATGCTCGTAGTGACCTCCTTGCCATAGTAAAAACCACCTCGTTCATTCTTAAATATAGTTAACTCATTAGTTTCTGTTTTGTGCCAAGTCTCACCACACTGCGACTCTTGTCACTTTTGCAAGTGCCCTCATGATGAAAGTTTCACCTATCTCATTCCGAATTTTGACAAGTTATTAGCATACTTCTTAATGCGAGCATCGATTATGGCAGTAATCGCCTTCGCTTTGCATGTCACGGGATTTCTTTTTCTCTTAACACCCTCCTTTGGCAGTCCCACATCCTCACCACATCCTTGGTGAGACTAACTGAGAGAGTTACTTGAAAATAAATCTAGGTAGGGTGACATGATGTGATCATGATTCGGATCTCAGGGCTAAACCCCAAATGTAGCGCTCAGTGCGTTTGGATTCGAGTGTTATCCAATATGCAATCAATCCTTGATAGATTGTAGAGGCGTCGGGGTAACTAACAACATTAGCTCTAATCATGATCGAGTTCTAGAGCTCGGTTCCCAAACATGGAATTTTTCCGCTAGCGAGCAATACTCTTCTGGCATAAGATTCTTGAGTTCTTCCCACAATAATCTCTTTGTTGTATTACTCCCTATAGTTTGCACTTGGAGATTCCACCAAGTTAATGCCTCATTCAACAGAAGGCTATTCGTTTACCAAAACGTTTACTTAGGAGTACATTTATTAGCAATGTTAACTGACTTCCTTGTCTTTATCTAGCGGATAGAACTCACCGCACCTTCCGTATCAATGAGGTCTCGCGGCTTATAATCCGGAAAAGCCTTAGGATTAAAATCTGGTGTGATTACATCTCCAAGCGTGGCATTGCCACTCATTCTCGTCCCATAGGGATTTAAACCACTTGAGCTGCCAGTAACAACAGTACCGTCATTAGTGTCAACTCAACAACCTCATGTTGTTCCATATGACCTCTAGTTCAACTTTAATAGTAGGGCGCTGATTAACTGACCCTCTTCTAGGCGTAGCTTTTCTTGTCGACGCCATGTTGTTTCCGATACATAGTATCATTGGGTCTAGGCTTTTATTCGGACAGATATAGCCTATCATGCGCCTAAGAATTAAGAATGTGATTGGTCATGGAAACCTCAAGACAGCATTGCTCCGGTATGTTTGACAGTGATATTCATGAATAAATGAATTCCAAAATGCATAGTACCTCTTGAGTGTATTAGCCATGTGCCTAAATGGGAAAAGAAGTAATTCGTTGAGGAGGAGAAACCAAACAGTCGTCTCCAATTTTTACAACGTGTATCCCATACTTCCTGGATCTCGATCGCCCAAAGTAGGAAAAATCCTTTGCCGCACTAGCCCGTGTGACGAATACGTTGATACTCCTTGAGCTCCACGAGCTTTGACAAATTGTTATGACTTGCATAGACGTCGGATAAAATGCAAGGAAGGGGTTGTAGCATGGTTCATGCCATATCATTACTTAGAATAAGACAAATGTCAAACAACGGAGTTTAATGTAATCATTTCCGATAACTAAGATAGGGTAAGGTGTCATAGACAACAAAGAACCAGCCCATGTACAAGAATTCCAAGAATGTTGAGGAAAATCCTCCATGAGTGGACAACAATTTTTTTTTTTTTTTTTTGCTTTTGACGACTAGTCTCAAACGACTCGTATTATAGATCGAATGTTATGTGCGAACAATACATGTGGTCTGCATGTATCATAGAATATTATAGTAACCATTCCGGTTAGCGTTCTACTAGATGAAAAATTTGAACAACTTAAGAATTTCGAATGGATTAGTGATCATTAGCTTGACCCGCAGAGCCCACCGAATTTCCATACACTACAAGTTGTTATTACGTGGGCCCCCGTAATAATAAATTGCCTTGTATGGTCACACTAGCATTCTCTCGTTCAAGCCGCCAATCAGTCAAAGAGAGGACACTATTTATCTATATACCTTCAACATAGGAGGGACCTTCGTGATGGCCCACGTGCTAACACCCATTGTCATTATTCGCGATAGGGCACAACGTTAGACGAAATATAAGTAGAGAGAATCTACCGCAATAGCAGCTGGAGGGGCACCTTTAAGATGAGTACTTCATCTTCCTTGTCTGGACGAGAGTGTCATCAATCACGATTAGTATGAGCCTCGGGGACCTCGTCCCACTAGTAGAGTTGTTGTCCAAGGCCGCCACCTCCACCTCGTCGTCACTACCGAAGCCAGGATTATACCCATCAGAGGGAAAACAAACATCTTCCATGGGATCAATGCTTTAGGGTCTCACTCAGGAACCACGTCCGCCATAAGCTTCGTAATAGGCGCGAGGTCATTATTCTCATCGCGTGAGCCAAGTGTAATAATAAAATTCGTAGTCCAAGGTACTTTCATTCTTGGCGAAATATTCCGTACAACACATATATAAATACATTATATATATAATCACTAAATCTCATGCTGTTTTGTTCTCATGGTTCACATGTAATTTCTAATGTTTCGAGTCTAATCCTAATAGACTAACCATGTATTGATCCCTGCCCGTTACTCATGATTGAGCCCACGTGATAGATCCTCATGTTATCGTGACACAATGAAAACCTTTTGTCATTTTGTTATACTTTAGAAATCACTTTCGTAATGTTATTGACTTTGTTTTCAAGTGAGCCCTTGGTGATTGTAGACCAAACTTTGTAAAAGTTTTTCCCCGGTTCACTACAATCGGAGCTCTGATACCAATCTGTCACACCCTGCTAGTTGCGGGAGCGTGTTGCGTGTGACGTAAGAAAGGTAATCATTGCATCCAATCATGTATCACCGACTCAAGACTTGTTTCCTGAAATACATGTAGTTTTAAAAAGTCAACAAAAGTTGAGCGAGTTCATGTAGTTTTTGTTATCATATGTAATCGTAGTATTCATGAAAATGAAATCTTGTAATCATAGTATTCATGAAAATGAAATCTTGTAATCATGGTATGTTCTGATTCATTCATGGAGTCTGTTAAGGATCTATCAGTGGGTAGCGAGCCCCTGACATAATGTACCATAAGTAAATAACCAAACCGAGAACACTTTGTCATCATTTGGGATCACAAAAGCACTCCAGGGTATACCAACCAGGAGTGGGGCGTGCCTCAAGCCCAATAGATCTACACCTTTTGCACCTTGGTCACTATGTGATTAATGGTTATTAATGTTATCATCCTACTTATGCACATTGATCATGTTATCTTCTACTCCGTAACTAACATACCAATAGTTTTAGCATGTATTTCCCCTCGATGTTTTTGAAAACAAAACATTGAAATCAGTGAAAGGAGGGACATGAACTCACAAGTTTGCGTTCCATGTATTATGATATCGAAGTGAGCGTCCGTACGTGTCAATAACCTACATGTGCACTAATCTCGTTAGACACTAGGTCTTTCGAACCTCGTACAAGTTGTTCATCTTGAATTCTTTATTATGTTCTCGTTTGTCATTTTTGGAACAACTTTGTATTTTAGAGCGTTGATAGTTTACTCGCTCGATTGTTATGTGTATACATGTATTCTATTCGTATTGAATTCATAAGCATATTCATGTATTCTATGTGTATTGACTTATGTGTGATCGGCTTCGTTCTTCACACGTCCTCGTGCAGTGCACGCATGTCATTGAGCCTTTGCTCATGTTATTGGGCCGAGCCCATGTCATTGGGCCGAGCCCATGTCATCTATGTTATCGTATCTAACCATGTTTTAATGTTATTGGGCCGAGCCCATGTCATTGGGCCGAGCCCATGCTATCTATGTTATTGGGCCTAACCCATGTTTTATTGCTATTGGGTCGAGCCCATGTTATATTGCCATTGGGCCCTAGCCCATGTATTAAGGAATTTGGGCCTAGCCCATTACTAACTTTGATAGGCCCAATTCTAACTTTATGAGTCCATTAACATAATCTTGCAATTTTTACCAAAATGTTACCAAGTAGCAAACTTTAAATAAGTTCATTTTTCCTATGAAAAATACATGGTATATTTAATAGTTTTCGACTTTCCGGATTCTTGTTATAGGTCACTTACATATGTGCTCGTTTAAACGTCCAAAATATGTTATTTTTAGACTCGACATTGTAGTAACTTGTTTATGATGTCGATACGCCCAAATTGTCGTCATCAAGTGTTATGTATTTCCATTTCGGCCATTTTATTTAATTGTCCGATTTGATTTGACTAGCATTTCTTGGACCATGTAGGAACATGTACGTGTATTTATTTTGATCACCCTATAGGTATCTAATACATACACATACATAGCACACATTGCAAGCACTTAGCAAGTTTCCGAAAATATATAGTTTTCTTACCAAAAATTACATTTATATTACCCATTTGTTTTTGTAAAAATAAGTTTAAGTTCATAAGAACTTCTCGAATATTTAAACTTTAAATATTCTCATCAAAGTTTCCATAATGACATTTAAGACCACTAATCGCGTTTAACATTGTTAATCACCCTTTAATCCCCTCTTTAATCGCGATTAGATTTTTAGAAAAATTCGCCATAGTTTCCCCTAAACTATGACGTTTCCCACGTTATAAAAACGCGTTTAAACCATGTTTAAACCCATAATCATAACCAATTTCCAAATCAAGTTTCATTACACCACTTTGCATGCTTGATTCATGCTCTTTTCTTCTTTATTTCCATGAACTTTTATAAGTATATTTTTAAAAACTTGGTTAAAAATAATGAAATCTTCACATATTTATTAGGACCTTAAAGACACCATTTTCATTATATTTTCTAATTAAAATCTCCTCTTTAAACCACTTTGTTTAGTAAACTTTTAGGATGATCATAACAAAAATCATGGTGGTTATTCTTTATAAAAGTCACTTATGTGTAATAAATCATTTTTAAGTTGTAGTAAAGTTCATGGAACAAGAGGTTGATGATCTTGTTTAGATTTAACCATTACCATGTTTAAAGCATCATTTATATTATTAATCATAAAAAGATCACCCGCTTAAAACAACTTACTTTAACATAATCAACATAAATTATGCTAACTAGCTATCACAAATCTAAATCAACACATAATATAGTTATATTTAGTGTTTATTAGCTTTGGGGTTACGGTTTTTGGTGTGATTTTTATTAATCTTTTTGATGATCAACTTGTACTTCCATAATCTACTAGTAATACGAAGCTTAAAAAAATGGTGATTAGAAGACTTACAATATTGCACAAGCCAAAATAAGAAAATAAGAAGAATATTAAGCTCCAAGAAAGCTCCTAATGATGTTCCATGTTTAACCCATACTTGGATGATCTTGAAAAGGCTTAGAAAGTAACTAATTTAGGGTGATTTAGTGGAAATTTAAAGTGGGTATGTGGGGGGGTCTTGTGAGCCGTGAATAAGGTGCACCAAAAGGAAGGTTTTGTGCTTTGAAAATGTGTTATGAGAATGGAGATATGGTAGGTTGATTTGTTATAATTTTCCAATCTTTTTAAGATTTATTACCATACTTCCATTATATTCTCCCATACTTGAAATCTTATAATTTTCAACCAAATATTTAGTGGGTGGGACCCACTTGACTTTTTATATATATGGGGGTAAAGTGAAAATATTTTAGAAAAATTGTTAAAAGAACTAGATATTTTGGTCATTATTTAGAGTAGGGTGATTAGGGGTTTAATTACACCATTAGAGGCTAATTAGGGATTCGTAACCAAAATTATTATTAACTAGTTCACTAGACTAGTTAAAATAGTGTTTAACTAGTTTAAACGGTTCCCGGTTAAGAGCCGGTTCACCTACGATGCTTTTATGTCGTACCGACAAGGATTTTCCGCAAGTTGTTTTCTTGTATCCGTAGGTTGTATGAAGTGATTCCGAGTCCTAAATTTAGCTTAACTAGCTCGCTAGATTCTTCGTTTGTTTCGTGACCAAAAATATCGCCTATTAGTTCGTCGAGTCGCTAACGGACTAGTTTAGTGCATAGTGACGTAACGCCGGAAACTTGTGATTATGAACATTCCGCTGATATCATCTTATTGTTTTAGTATGTTTTTCATCAATTGACATTATTCCGAAGTCCCGGAAATGCTTTGTTATAGGTTCGGACGTGTTAAAATGTCATATTTTTGGCCAAAATGGACATTTTTGTAATTAGGGCGTTATACCGGAAGGTCTTGTATCTTTGCAAGATATGCTTTCGTATTATTGTTTTCTTATTATAATGGACTCAGTTATGTTATCCGTGTGTCGTTTTTCAGTGTTTCGTTCTGTTTTCACGGTTTTGCTGGCATGAATAGTGTAACCGTGCATAGTGCACGCAACACTTTTTACCAACACTTTTAGGACATTGTTTGACTGGTTTCGAAATATGACGAAAACCAGCATATGTTTTAGCTTTGTTTTCTTGTCCTAACATTGTTATCCAGTATACGACACAGTTACGTAATTATATTACGCTAAATGCCTGAGATTAAGAAATATAAATAGTGATTAGATTGTACGGAATTATCAGTTATTTGCCAGTTGTCACATCACCCACCCTCTCCCTAGAGGTCCCGGGTTCGAATCTTGGTGTCTTCATCCCACGGCCAAGCTCTTCGCTCTCGGATGGGTAGTCACCCCCAGGCAGCTATGGGGCTAAGCTAGCTTGTGGAGTGTGATCATTCCAGTGTTTTATTCATTAGTTGGCGTTTTGGTATAGAAGTGTAAAGTCCCTTTTACCCTTAATGAAGCGTGTCCACTTAATAGAATTTGTGTTATTTACGAAAACGCCACCACGCCAATCTAGTCCATAGACTGTTTTGATCGGACGATCCATAAACGTTCTCACAATTTCCACCGTTTTCTCTAAACCCTGACCCTCTCTATATATATATACATATATATATATAGGGTAGGGTTCCAGTGTGAACCTAATCCCATGCGTGAACTGCGTGAACTGATCTGGACCTTTGATTTCCTTTTTAGTTGTTAAGGGTATGATTGTAATTATATAAAAAATTAGATTAAAATCATTATTTTAATAATTGAATTAAGTTACATCTTTCCTATTTTAAATTCATTATCCACATTATCTTTTATTTCATTTTTATTTTTTAGATTTCACCACCAGAATTCGGATTATGATTTTTAAGATTCACGTAACCTTCATATTTCAACGGTATACACATGTGTACTTTGATATGAATTGAATAGTACACATGTGTACTCAACATGGTACATATGTGTAATTAGCTACATACTACATACATATAAACAAAACTTGTAAACCTATTTTATATTAAACATCCATAATGTTTGCCAAACCAAAAAAAAACATACAATTACAAGTTCCAGTTTCGTGAAAACAATAAACGCAACATAATAGGAAAAATAAAAAAGACATAGTCTTTTACAACTATTCGCCGCGTTGTATGCTGAATCATCATTATCGACCAAGCAAACAAACATACGTGAATCATCCTTATCGACCTCATACGTGAATCATCCTTATCGACCTTCCATCTCCACTTTCTTTGTTTACGACGTCTCCTATAATAACACAAAAAACTCAGCAATTAGTACTTTGCATAATTCACAAGTGTACGTCTACAACTTTACACATGCAGTACAAAAACAAAATATGAGATATCACAAAAACAGACGCTATACACATGTGTACATCGAAGTAAAAACATAGCAAAAATCAGAATACACATGTGTACAGCGCCTTAAAAACAGAGCAAAATCAGAATACACATGTGTACAGCGCCTTAAAACCAGAGCAAAAATCAGAATACACATGTGTACAACGCCTTAAAAACAAGCAAAATCAGAATACACATGTGTACATCGCCTTAAAGCAGTGAAAAAACTAATGACACATCTAATAATGACGGTGTATAGTTATAGTCCATTCAAATAACACATCAAAACTGTAGTTCTAGTTAGAAATAGACTAGTACCTGAATTTCATGCTCGATGTAGTATAGTTCCCAACAGGCATTGCAACCTTAATGTTTCGACTTGAAAAGAAACTGAAATCATTACAACCCTGCAACAAATGAAAGTTGATATTAGTGTCTGAGTAATTTTGAGGACGATAACTGTAGCGCATCAAGGATGTGTCTGGAAACAGGGGTGTCAGCCGTGTGCAATTGATATTAGTGTCTGAGTAATTTTATAGGTGAAGTCAAACCACTTTCTTGTTAAAAATTTGACACATTATTAAATGAATAAACAACCCATAAAATCCTATGAACAAAGAATTTTAATTTAGTGTTTGCATCTACATATATCCACAACGTTAGTCACATAGCTCGCATATAATAGATGTTATATATGTTTGATATATACAGCCATAAGGAGTGTTTGGATGTGCGTCTAAAATGCTCATTCCTGATTATTTAGACGGAGAGAAGTAGCTGAAGAATTGCTGCAAGAAAACTGATTATTTATGCTATGTGGCTCACCCTTGGAAAACTATGTTTTATTCACATTTTAATCAAAATAGTAAAAGGGGTGTGTACAAACCAGATATCCAAAATCAAGTTACCCAACAAGACACAATTGGAAACACTCACGTGTGTTTCTCAAAGTTCAAATTCTCTGACGCATTTCATCAAACACCTTGAAGGCAACAATTAGTTACCAGGAAATTGGAGATTACTGATTACAGTAAGTAACAAAATCCTCCTATCCTATAGGGAGTAAGCTTGAAATCATATCATGAAAAATGAAAATAAGCTTTCTAGTTCAATTGAAAATTACATACCAGGTTTACTTGGCCGAAAACCAAAAAATAAAACAAGAATTTTTTACCTTAATGATGATGATGTCCTCCTGCGTTGATGATGATGATGATATCGGCTTGTTTACTCACTCGATTTCGACCTTACACTCCTCTGTTGACTGCTGTGATGATGAAGAAAGAACCAGGGACCAGGCTCAACTCGGTTCAGCAAAACTGCTGTGATGATGAAGAAAGAACCAGGGCAGACGGTGAGGATCGATTTAGGGTTTGTTTTTTGTTTAGGGATTGATGGTCTCCTCTGCTTTTCTTTATGTCAATGATATGTGAGAGAGAGATTTTCGTGGGATTTTGAAAACTAAATATGGAGATAAACGAGATTTATGCAATCAAGTTAAAAAGTAAATTACACATATACCCTTATTCACTTAATTAAATAGTAACAAATAACCAAATAATTACCATCTTGCCATTCACTAAAAATCTCAAGATCATAAAAATTAAGGGTCTAGATAAGTTCACGCAGTTCACGCTGGAGAAAATGTTCACGTTTGAACCTAATCCTATATATATATATATATATATATATATATATATATATATATATATATATATATATATATATATATGGGGATGGTTCAAATGAAAACCACTTTTATTGTGAAAACTCGAAAACTAACTAAAAAAAGCCTAAAAAACACACAAAATTTTTTTTTTTTCATTTTTTTTATAAAAATCGCTAGTTTTTATATATAAAAAAAACTTTAAAAAAAAAATTGTGTAGTGCACATGTGTAATAATACACATGTGTAGTACACATACATATGTGCAGTATTACACATGTGCACTACACAAATTTTTTTTTTTTTTTTTTGAAAATTTTTTTTATATTAAAAAACCTGCGAAATTTTGATTGCAAAAAAAAAATTAAAAAAAAAATTTTTTTGTATGTTTTTTTGTTTTTTTTAATTAGTTTTCGAGTTTTCACAATAACTAGTGGTTTTTATTTTAACCTTCCCCACATATATATATATATATATATATCTAATAAAAGAATCCAAAAAAAGCCACGTGGCATAAATCTAATAAAAGAACTCCACAAAAAAATCACGTGGCATTTTTCAACTCTTCTCCCCGATGAATCTAACCCACCCATCTGATTCAGACCTGATTTTAATTTCACATTCAATTCTCTACAAACCCTAATCAACATCTGCCAAAACCCGCAGCCGTCTCCCTCCCCACCATGTTCCCTCTCAATCACTCCCAAACCCTATCCACCACAACCCTATCGATTCTCCTTTTCCATCACTACCAAATCCTATCTGCCGCGGCCGCCGGCACCTTGTCTGTCTCAGCCGCCTGCAACTCATTCTGATGGTACATATCAAAACACCACCAACGTTTTCCATTTAATGATCTTCCGGTTCAAGGATATGGATATGGGTCAGTTGGTATGTTTTCATCACTCATGTTAGCTGCTATGTATGGGTACTTTTTATAACTTTTTATTACTATCAAATTTGTTTTATACTCAGAACACAGGTCGTATAATGAATTTGTTGGTAACTGAATTGTTAATATTCCCCCACTTGTGGCCTAGTGGTAGGAGACTTTGGTTTTCCAATGGAGACTCAAGTTCAATTCTCACTTGTGTCATATTGGGGTGGATATTGGGCAATGATGGTGACAACCCCACCGAGGGGGGTTCGATCCTGAGCCGCACCCCGGTTTTCATCCGGCTGTTACTTCAGCGAGGCTTCTCGTGTGGAGGCAGTACGGTTTCCGGGGGAACGTCGTAACCAAGTCTGGCCAACCCAGCGCGAGCCCGGTTAAGACAACGTAAGTCTAGGCAGACTTGGCTAGGGCCACCGATTAGGCGGTGTTACATTGGTTCACTCAAAAAGAAAGCCACCGTTCAAAAAAAAAACTGAATTGTTAATGTTTAAATTAAACAAGAACCTGTCCATTGAATTTTATAGGCACTTTCTATATCAAAATAAAACAAAATACATTACTATTTGGTGTTTTCTTCTTACGTATGACTCCATCAATGGGCTTCAGTGAGTTGTTACTAAGTGATGAGTAGGATCAGGTTTTGTATCTCACAAAGAAGGTAGTGTTAAACTTGTCTGGCTTTTATGGATTTATATATTAGGACTTCTTATTCTACAAAAAAAGTGGGGATATCAAGTGTTTCTAAAATAAACTGATGACTTTATGGATGTTCAAAACTAAAATATATTATTATTTAGTTAATGAACTTTGGCAAGGTAACCTGCAGTTCCTTAATATATTATTTAATGTATGTTGTGTTTGGTAAGATAAAAACATGGATTAGAAGTTTTAGTAGCAGAGGATTGCAATAGATTTTAGAAAACAGAATACGTTAAAAACCATGAGAATCCACAACTATATCTTAGTCTTATATTCATCACGACACTCATATCCAGTGTAATTAAGCTACTTCTTGGTCATTGACACACATTTTTCAATTTTTTTAGTTTATATACGACTATTTAACTCATTAAGTTTAAACAATATTTTTTGTAACGTAAACAGGCTGGAAATATTAGTGGATTTCTTTTCACATTCTCCAATATTACTCGCTTCTTGGGAGGGATATCAACAGTCACATGCCTTCAACGACTTAAAAAGGCATTTTTGGTTTGAATCATTTAACTACACGTATGCATATTTATTAGGTTAAATGTGTCCTTTATTTGCTTCGGTTGACCACACTAATGTAAACTTACAAGATGTGATAAATTGGCTTGTGTCGTGTTAGGAAGGAATAAGTATGTTTGCTTTGAGTGATCATATTTATTGTTTGAGAATGTTAAAAAGTTTAGGTTTTAATTTTCCAATTTATCAACTATTAGACACAGGTACATAGAGTAACAAGCCATCCACATTATTAAGATATAATTTAATTAAAACTGACCACAAGGATGAGGTCACGACTTCACATCTGAAAGCACATTCTAAATGCATCATGTTTAAGTATATCTATAAATATAAGTTCGCATTAGAGTGAATCTACATCACTTTTGAATCATGTTCTTAAATCACATTATTGTCAAATGTATCTTTTGTTGTATCAGAGTTATGTAGTTTATTTTTATATTGTTGTAGGGTAGTTTACTATAAATCTATTAACATGATTTGAGTATTCTTACTATTTCTTAAATTTAAATGTAGTTAAATGGCTATAACAAACATATCCATGCTAAATCATGAACTTAGTGTTCAAAACGACGATTCTACTATAAAAGTCCCTATCGTCAAAACTGTGGAGACAACAAGTCTTCTCTAACCCGATTGCAACACCTCATTTTATGGGGTTGTTTTAATTGATGAGTAGGTAATAAATGAAAACTTTAGATTTTACCAAAGTTTTTGTTATACATAATAACTAGGTTATAACCCGTGTAATACACGGGCTAAACAATTTAATTTATGTAAATTATACATTTATAAATAAACAGAATACAAATGAAATTTCATAATATTACATTAAATAACAACAAAGTAAGTAACAATCGATGATCGATCGGTTCTCGAGCTTCATGGTGGTGTGCAAATCATTCTCCAGCTTCATGTATGCAAATCTTCGTCAAAGCCCTAACCGGCATTCCTCCCTATCAGCAGAGCATTTGTATAGAACATTACAAATGAAAATGGAAGAATGAAATCAAGCGTGTATAAATATCCACCACAAAATTTATAAGACAATGAGTCCGCCAAACACACAGAACCATCAGCCCTAATCACAGGACACGTGTCCCCCATCTATTTTTATGTATATATATAATAGATAATAGATGTGTGTATTAATGAAAATGCAAGCTATAAACCTAGTAAAAAATGACATGAAACGCACCATATGAATTGTGTTTGTGTATGCATTCAATATAAAAAAAATCTGATAATCTAGACCTTGATATATTTAGGATCAAGCCCAACAATCCTCGTGGAGTCCTCCTAAACTCTTGCCTACTCACTATAAACAAAAGAAACCAATAGAGAATCCCTAAACATTACAAATAAATATATACTGCCTTTGTGTGAAAAGGTAAACTGTTTGCAATGCTCATTCAATTTAGCCATCATAAGGTGATAATCCGCCTACTAAAAAAAAACAACATATCATCTTAAACTTTGTAAATGTAAATTTCACTTATGTCATCAAGGAGTTTTTCAAAGTTTGTATTTTATTTTGTATTCTTCCTTTTTAGCATCCAAATCAAATAAAGGAATTAGAAAAGCTAAATAAAAATGCATCTAAGCAACTACAACATTACAACTGACAATGGTGCCGCAAGCAATAACAACATTTGCTTAATTTCCTTTTATCATGTTCGACCGAGTATCTACAATGCATGCAATCAGAAAAGCTTGTTGGGTAGTCTTAAAATATAATGCAAGTATTAGAGATGCTCACTAAAAACCAACATAGTAAAACAAATTAACATAGAATAAGTTTAGTAGAAAACCTTTAGCATTTCATCTGAAGCAAATTACAGCTGAATCAAACACAGAAAACTATTTGATTGATAATCAAAGAATGAAAAGATAAATAAATGAAATTTAAGATATATTCTTGTTCATTAATACAGGATAATGGGGGTGTTTGGATGATCATTAAATTGACGATTACTATTTGTGAACTACACACATAATCTAACAATAAACAAAAAACTGATTGGGGATTTAAAGAATTTACTGTTGGAGGTCCGTTAATAAACACATAAAATTCGTGCACGCTATCCTCATATAGTTTCAACTTTGTAACTTGCATTATTCTGAAATCAAAATGTAGAAAATTGCAATTTAAGCAGGACTGTGAACGTGACCGACCGGTTTATCATAAGAAACTAAAAAGAACCATGAACTTGATATGGCCACAAAGTCATCTACACACCAGAATGGTCCTTAGACCTTTCACCAAACACACCATTCTTTGAAAAAAAAAAAAAAAAAAAAAAAAAACTCTAGTCAACTGCTAACCCACCTTATTAACTAATTTTAGAGTCTTCACTGATTGGTTGCAAAAACTTCATATATAAGAACCACTAAATTTATAATCTACCCAACACATACAAATGATCTTAATTTATATAGATTAAACGACACTAAATTTAAGAAAGACAATTTAAATGGGTATGCAACATACCTGTTTCGCCATACTACACAGCTCAATGGATATCAATCATGTATGGAACTTTACCGCATCACAAACTCATTGGGCAAGGATTATCTACACAGACATAATAGCATCTATTCCTGTAAATGTTGGTTGGATTTGAATAAGAGCACAGTGAATCAAAATAAAATTGCTTGGATTGAATTGAGAGTCGTATGAGAACTATCAGAACGAACTATTTGATCGGTATACTCAAAAGTTCGAACGGATTAAACTCAATTCGTAACAAGAACAAGAACATGATTGTAATTTTGAGAATCTAGTAAATAGATTAAACAAGAAAAAGGAACAGTTATCCCCCAAAATAACCAACCTCCAATCTATCTTAATTTTGATATTATCTCAAAGTTATCAATATTAAAATTTGATTTTATAAATCATATGGAAATTCCATTCTCATGGAATTGGCAAAGGCCACTGTTCCGAACCAAGTCACAATTAAAATGTTGATTGTAATTTTCAACTAGGCCCAATGAATTAATTAAATCAATTATAACAGCCCATTAAAATTGATCAGATTAGTTAGGCCCAAAATCTATCACACACTAGCTCATTAGAACTATCGAGTCCGCCAATCCTGCATCACCTAACTCGATTAAATTATAACAAGAACCTATTCAACGAGTTAATCCAATACCACTACAAATGTTGATAATCACTAAAATTACCAACATTCCTCCCCCATTTTAGTGATATCCATGATTAACCCAACTCAATTCTCAAAATCTCAAACTCATGCATAAATGAAAATGTCCTGAGGATTGAATTTTCATCTTAGTAAATTACACGATCCAAATATTCGAATATCGGGGTGTCTCTATGGATTGAACCCTTGCTATCCATTTGAATACTTGAAGGTAAAATACACATAAGTTTACAACCCATATGTTCTTACATGACACTATATTTTACTAGCCTATGTCCAATCCTTCAAAGAGTATATCAAAGCCAAGTCCAAACTTCTTGAAGTGGCTAAACTTCATACTCTTATAGGTAGTTTCTTTATTCTTGCACCTGCAAATGCAATTTATCAAAGAACTATTAAGAAGTTATACTTCAACCTACTTTATCTGCAGTCTGAACACAAACCTTGGGATGATTCTAATGTTGTGTTCCAATATCTTTATGACAAGCTTTCCACATTGAATTCAGCATCTAACGTTGTATTAGATGGGAATTGGGTGTCTTGGCATAGGATATTAATTTATGGACTTTAAATCCATCCCTTTGGTTGATTTGTTCACGAGATCTCTTCCTGACCCTTTAGTTAGATGATCAGCCATATTATACTCAGATCTTACAAAATCAATAGATATCACTCCACTCATGATTAATTCTCTAATCATGCTATGTCTAACACCTAGGTGTCTACACTTTCCATTGTACACTTGGCTATAAGCCTTAGCCAAAGTAGCTGCACTATCACATCTGATAGATATAGGTGATATCGGTTTTAGCCACAAAGGAATCTCATAGATCAAATTTCTTAGCCATTCAGCTTCTTTACCAGCTGCTGCTAAAGCTACAAATTCAGATTCCATTGTTGAATTTGTGATGCAAGTTTGTTTCTTTAAGGCCCAGGAGATAGCACCTCCACCAAGTAAGAACACCCATCCACTTGTGGAAGAATAATCTTCCTTATTATTTATCCAACTTGCATCAGTAAACCCTTCAAGTACTGAGGGGAAACCCAAATAGCACAAACTATAATTTATAGTTCCTTTCAGGTACTTAAACAATCTGTTTATTGCCTGCCAATGATGTGTGCTCGGGCTACTTGTAAATCTACTAAGTTTTCCCACCGCATAAGCAATATCAGGCCTTGTGCTGATCATAGCATACATCAAACATCCTATTGCTTTGGAATATTCAAGTTGAGATATGGGGCTACCTTGATTAGGCATAAGCCTAATGTTAGGATCAATAGGAGTTGCAACCGGAGAACAAGTCAGACTGTTGAATCTCTTCAAGATCTTCTCAATATAATGCGATTGAGAGATTGATATACCATTGTTCCCTCGAGTGATCTTTATACCAAAATCACCTCAGCTGTCACACCCTCAAAATCCACATGCGGAGTATTACCGCGAGGCGTGTGACGACCAGGATCTTAGCCACTAATTATTTTGAACAGATTAGTTATTGATATAAAAATTAGCATAATTAGTGACCTAATTTAAATTTTTCAAACATAGTTTAAGTTCACAGCGGAAAGGGGAAGAAAACGCATCTTAATTGAAACCACAAGTTTATTAACATGTTACTTACGAACCACGCACTCCATCCGATTGCAACGTCCGTCCAAAGCTGTATCGAGCAACCTGCAAAGCATGCAGTAGAGTGTCAACATAACGTTGGCGAGTTCACGTGTTTGCAGTTTTCCAGTTTTAATTCCAAAAACTTGTTTTAACCAGTTAATTTACCCGTTTATACATGCCATGGGGAGCTACCCCATAAGTAAGCGACTAAACTGTTTTTCCAATACCGAACACTAGGTAACCGTTTGCGTTTCCGCAGGATGCCCCGATGTCAATGTTCTATCATCATTGACGGATGCCTGAGTACATTAGTTCACGACCGATCCCATACCATGGCACGGTGTGAGGTTGGTAAGACCTAAATAGCGCTATCAACTAATAACCCGTTCGCCTGGCCCCGGCGACTAATCGGTATTATGTAGTAGGGACTTAAGTGATAGAGTTTCGTTTAGTGTTGCCCGTTGCATTTCCGTATAAACAGTAATTAACTAAAAGTTCCCAGTAACAAGGGAAGAAAAGTAAGTTTGTATCCCTGACCGGGGATAATGTTGTTACCCGTATCCCACACAAGGAGATAGAAATACCGCATCCCTCATAAGGAGATAGTAAGCAATTCCAAACCAGGAAAAATTGTTTCGTTCCGTTTCCCAACCACCGGGAATGCATGCTTTAAGTAAAAAGTAGTGAACTCACCTTTGCTTTGCTCGGTAGTTAATTTACTTGTGTTACATTGGTCAACCATACCCTATTATGGTTTATAAATATTTATTAGGTTCGTGTGCAAGTAAATGTCTCATACAACTACACGTATCCAACACATAGCACGTAAGTCATACTAGCATATACGTTATTGGGCCTATCCTAGCATGCAAACAGTTAAACAGTAACAGTTAAACATTAACAGTGGCACGTAGTACAAAACATCAGTTTGTGCGGCCCAATAACTAAGCAGAGTGGTCCAGTCGAAACCGGGTGGCCTCGACTCGAGAACAAGAGGCCTCGAGTCGCAACCATGAAGTTCCGAGTCGCAACCAGACGGTCTTGAGTTGTGCATGACTGAGTCGCAATTTTTAGAGGTCTCGAGTCGAGATCGGGAGATCTCGAGTCGTAACCGAGCTGGTCCCGACTACTGGAGTGTGTTGTTTGGTTTCGAGTTGTCATATAATGGTCTCGAGTCGCAACCCTACGGTCTCGACTCGCAACCACCACCGATGCTTCTAGACCCCTTATCCAATTCGGTACTATCCAACCAGATTTCATAAGCATGTACTAGCCAATCAAATTTTGTAAACATGTTTTATTGTCTACATACTTACTCAAATGGATTAAAACATAGCATTTCAAATATTCATACCACCTTCAACCGTTCATCATAAAAGAGCATACAAATCAGTAACATCACATTTTCTTTTGAATAGTCTGTCACTAATATTTATACACATTCCTTTCACTCTTTTCAAATCAATCAGAAAGAGACAAAACATGTGATCACAAAATTCTCTGATCATCACGTGACACTCATCACCTTCAAAATACAAAAGCACGCATCAACCAGTTGTACCCTACGCATACCCATATGTACAATCCATGAAAATCTATCACCAAACTTTCATACTTGGTTACCTTCATTCCTCATTCAATCATAAAATCTAGAAACATAAGCAAATATATGTATGTATTACTAATTATTCTCATCTTCAACTTACAAACAGTTAACAATTTCGCATATCAGCAACATCTTTATTATTCTAATCGACTAGTAACCCCTATCCTCATCATCATCATAATCATTTCAATATTTAATAGAAATCAACGTTATTTGTTATCATCGTTTCATCTTTCAAGCAATCATTTAAGGCATTTAACAGTGATCCTCATAAACATCATTTTCATGTTAAGTATTCAAACAAGCTTAACCAGGTTGTACCTGGTGCATAAGCAAGTGTACATTTATTAGAAGAAAACCCATTTTAAGAGAAAACCCAGTATCATATTTTGGAGTATGAACAGAGCAGCACTAGTATGAACAAAGTGTGGTTTCAACATAATTATCACATACTAACATTCATCACAAATAGTAACCATTATTTCATCAATCAAGATTCACAGTGAACACCCTCTAATTTACTTCTTATATATCAAGTTGAAGCACCAAAAGAATTACAAAACCATTTCAACAGGTATTTCTAAAATAAACAAACATATAGAGGGTCGAGAATCACAACAAACACAGGCATTCAGAGATAATATGCTACTGACCGAGTAATGAAGTGGACCGAAAGGGAGTGCGTGTGTCACTGTTGCACGTGCCGAAGCTCCAGTAGCCGCCGTTAACTTCCGTTACCGTCGTACTCCATTCACCGTCCACCATCAACCACCCATCATCGCCGCCGTGTATCGTCGCCCGTTGCAGCCGGAGTTATCCGAAAACCATCTTCACATCACCCGCCATACAGCACGTCTGCTGCTGCTGGGTTGCACGTCGCCACCACCAAGTGGTGGTTGACCGTTTATCACCGAGTAACAGGGGGTATCAAATACATGAAGAGGAGGGTTGTGGGTTTCAGGGGTGTGCGCGTATGATGGTACAAAAGGAATGTAGGAAGGAAAGGGGTGTCGTCTGGCCTGAGGGGTGGCAGGAGTCTGTCGCCGATTGGAGTGGGTCTCCGGGGACCGGAGGTTAGAGAGGAGAATAGAAGTGTAGGCTTGTGCGGCTGATGTTGTCTCATTTAGGGTTTTATTATAATAAAAGATATGGTGAGGGATGGTTTGCAAGGATGTTAAATAGGTAGGGTTTAGGTTTAGGGAGTGGGCTTGGGCCTAGCCCGAGTGTGTGAGTTCGTCTAATGACTACGCGTCTCGCTCAACCGACTATCCCGGTTTATCAGTAGGATAACGGTAAATAAAATAAATACATGAATAACCCTCTCATCGTGGATTATTATTATTTCGCAAATAATAACGTTACCATTAATAATGATGTTAATAAATGCGTGTGTTACCAAAATGCCCTTCTCTTGACAACGAGAGTACGGGTTGTCACATCAGCCTCCCCCATATCTTTCATGGCAAACTTTGATGACAAGAACTCTTTGGTTTTAACAACTTGACCTAAGTCAGTACCAAATATCAACATGTCATCAACATATAGACAAATTATAACTCCTTTTCCTGAGGAGTCAAATTTGCTATATACACATTTGTCAGCTTGATTAAGTATAAAACCATCTGACAACACCACATCATCAAATTTTTGATGCCACTGTTTAGGAGCTTGTTTCAAGCCATATAAAGACTTAACCAGCTTGCAAACCTTATGTTCATTTCCTGGCATAATGAAACCTTCTGGTTGTTTCATATATATTTCTTCATCTAATTCACCGTTTAGGAATGCAGTCTTTACATCCATTTGATGAATTACAAGATTGTGGATAGCTGCTAAAGCCAACAACAACCTAATTGTGGATATTCTTGCTACTAGAGCATATGTATCAAAGAAGTCAATTCCTTCTTTTTGTCTAAAGCCTTGTATCACTAGTCTGGCTTTAAATTTATCAATGCTTCCATCCACTTTCATTTTCCTTTTGAAAATCCATTTACATCATAATGGTTTACATCCAGGAGGTAAATCGGTCAACTTCCAGGTCATATTCTGCATGATAGAATCAATTTCATCTTGAATAGCTTCCTTCGAAAATGAAGCATCCCTTGAAGCCATTGCTTCACTGAAAGTTTTCAGATCTTCCTCAATATTGAAACAATATTAATATTGATATTCAATTTTATCTCTCAATTTTTCAACCAAATAAAGTTGGAAATCATCACCAAAATTCTTGGCTTTCCTTACCCTAGTACTTTTCCTTGGTTATGTACTAGTGGAAACATCTTTCATATTGGAAGAGTTTCTTTCAAAATCTTTTAGACTCTGAGGCACATCTTTAAGTCTAGGTACCGAGGAGAACCTATCCTCATTTCCAAAATCTCCATCTCTAGGCTCAATTACTGTGTGAACTGACACGTAATCATTTGGTTCTGTCACATAGAACCTATGAGCTGGAGAATGTTCAGCATAACCAATGAATATGCAATCGATGCCTCTTTCACCTAAGGTTTGCATCTTAGGTTCAGTGAGTCTCACCACAGCTCTACAACCCCAAACTTTAAGGTGACTTAAGTTTGGTGCCTTTTTGTGCCAGAGCTCATATGGGGTTACCTTGGTCTTTTTATTTAGGACCCTATTTAATAAATAGGCTGTCAGCATAGCCTCACCCCAAAATCCTTCACTCAAACCCGAATAAGACAACATGGAATTAACCATTTCTTTTAATGTCCTATTCTTCCTCTCAGATACACCATTTTGCTGTGGTGTATAAGGAGCAGTGGTCTGATGTATGATACCAGTAGATTGGAAATAAACTGGATCATAGTATTCACCACCTCTATCTGTACGAAGATTTTTAATCAAATCCTTTTGATGCAATTCTACTTCTTGTTTATATATTTTAAATTTATCTAATGTTTCATCCTTTGCATGTAACAAGTAAATATAACAAAACCTAGAAGCATCGTCAATAAAGGTCACAACATATTTCTTATTTCCAAGCGAGGGAGTATTGTGAAAATCACATAAGTCACAATGAATGTGTTCTAAAACCTTAGATTCTCTTTTGACATCTTTAAAAGGTTTTCTTGTTATCTTAGTTAACTTGCAAGTGTGACATTGATTATTGTTCATATCAAAAGCGGGTATCAAGCTCATTTTTGACATGTCTTTCATTCTAAAATAATTAACATGTCCTAATCTAGCATGCCATAACTTTTATTCATTATCTACTTTATTACTAGAAGAAGCAATACACACGGATTCGTTAGCAAACGGAATATGAACATTTAACTTAAACATACCATTAGATAAGTATCCAAATCCTACAAAGGTTCCATGTCTTGACAAGATAAACTTGTCAGGCTCAATGACCTGTTTAAACCCATAATTATTTAATACAATACCCGACAATAAGTTCTTCCGTATACCCGGAACATACAACACATAATCTAGTAATAAGTGTTTGCGAGAAGTAAATACAAGCTTGACTTTCCCGACACCTTTGATAGGCTCGGTTGCTACATTTCCCATTCGTAATTCAGATCCATCATCAATAGGTGTGCATTCTTCAAACCACCTTAGATCTTTGCACACGTTTACCGTAGCTCCCGAGTCTACCCACCATGGAAATTCATCATCCTGAACACAAAATGATTCAGTGATAAAGGAAACATAATTCATAACCGAATTATTATTAAAATCCGAATAATTATTCGAATTAAAATTTGAATTATTATTCATTCCTTCTGATGGACCTTTATTAATATCAAAATGTGTTAATGGATCCGAAATATTGGCCATGCCTCCTTTTAATGGATCTGGCATTACACCACTAGATTTAACATTATGTGAATTATCTAAACATACCAATTTAGTATTTTTAACCGTGCCACCACAACTTATATGTTTAGTATTTAAAACATGGTCCATTTGTTTTTCATTAAAACCATCACAGCCCACTGAATTTGTTGTATTGTGATTTGGGCCCAAAAGTGGGCCACATGTATTAACCGGCAGCGACAATTTTAGTGATGCAAGAAAGTTTCGTTTTATTTTTCCACTATCTGTTTGTCGAACAAATTCAAGTGGAATAAATTCACTAAATTGAGAACCACCAATATTATTGTCATTCAAAATTTTGAGATTAGGAATATTATTTTTATAAACAGTATATGAACTTGGAGCCTTTTCTACGACCAAACAGTCACTACTCGAATTTAAATAATAGTTCAAACACATACCTGTTTGTGTTGGTGGATCCTTGGACGACCCGCTCCACTCGAGCCTTTGTTGTTTTCCGTAAGTTTCACCCGACAATCCTTTTTGAAGTGTCCCACTTTGTGACACCTCCAACATGTCTTTTTGGCCTTCTTGTTTGAGTTTTTGTCAAATCATGATCAAACTTGCGTTTCATTCCCTTGAACTTATTATTTTTACCCGATTTCCCATCATGCTCCACCATATTAACAGAAGATTGACCAACCACACTTTTGCCCTTATTTTTACCAACTTCTTGAACCCGAAGAGATTCTTCGATTCGAATGTGACTTCCCAATTGAACCAAAGTCAATTCTTTCTTTTGATGTTTAAGGGTGTGTTTAAAATCTTTCCATGATGGAGAGAGTTTATCAATGATGCTTGAAACAGAAATTGACTCATCCATATGCAAATTGTGTTGAGTATATTGACCCAATATGTGCAATAATTCATTATATTGCTCCATAACCAGTCTATCATCAACCATTTTGTATGAATTAAAATTACTTACCAGAAATTTTTTGCTAGATGCATCCTCTGCCATGTACTTGGATTCAAGAGAATCCCAAAGATCTTTGGCAGACACTGCATTCTGGTACAGATCAAATAACCCATCACACATTCCATTCAATATATGCCCTCTGCATATGTAATCATCATTTTCCCATTTCGACCTTTTCCTCTGTTGGTCAAGGGGTTCGTTTTCCCCCCTTCTTCAGGCATCGGTGTACTCAGAACGTACACAACTTTTAGTGTGGTTAACAAGAAATGCATCTTCTTCCTCCAGCGCCTAAAATCCTGGCCTTCAAATTTCTCCAACTTCGCAAATTTGCTTGTCATGTCGCTTGCAGATTCACCAGTCATGTTAAATAGTTCGTTCTTTGTTGGTTGGATTTGAATGAGACCACAGTGAATCAAAATAAAATTTCTTGGATTGAATTGAGAGTCGTATGAGAACTATCAGAACGAACTATTTGATCGGTATACTCAAAAGTTCGAACGGATTAAACTCAATTCGTAACAAGAACATGATTGTAATTTTGAGAATCTAATAAATACCGATTGAACAAGAAAAAGGAAGAGGCCGTCCGTGTGTGATGTTTCTTTCAAAAAAAAAAATACTGGTCTGATCCTTGATTTGCGGAACAGTTATCCCCCAAAATAACCAACCTCCAATCTATCTTAATATTTGATATTATCTCAAAGTTATCAATATTAAAATTTGATTTTATAAATCATATGGAAATTCCATTCTCATGGAATTGGCAAAGGCCACTGTTCCCAACCAAGTCACAATTAAAATGTTGATTTTAATTTTCAACTAGGCCCAATGAATTAATTAAATCAATTATAACAGCCCATTAAAATTGATCAGATTAGTTAGTCCCAAAATCTATCACACACTAGCTCGTTAGAACTATCGAGTCCGCCAATCCTGCATCACCTAACTCGATTAAATTATAACGAGAACCTATTCAACGAGTTAATCCAATACCACTACAAATGTTGATAATCACTAAAATTACCAACAGTAAACATCTATATCCTTATTGAGAACCTTCAAAATTTATCAAACAAATCAATTAGTGATAAATTTATCGATTGTTGAAGATAATAAGTGTACTGGAAAAATATGAGAAACGTACTGTCAAGTAATAAACGAGCGAATAAGAAATGAAGAAACGCAATCAGCGTGTAAAATATGAGAAAGTGCACTAGAAAAGTATTGTAGATCGATGATTGATCGACTCTCCAGCTTCATGGTGGTATGCAAACCGTTCTACATATTAATTTGAAAAGATACCTTGGTTTTAAAAAGTGCGACCGAGGCGCGAGCGCTGGCGCCTTTTGTTACCTAAGGCGCACTTTTTTCCAATAAGCGCCAAAAAGCACATTCTTGGGGATTTTTTTTCTGGCCTGGGGCGTGTACCTCTTGTACTTAGGGTGTTTTTAAGCATTAAACTGTTGTACCTTTGGTTTTTAGCTTGTACATGTAGATAAATTCATATAAAACCTTAGTTATAGCTATGTTCTGGGTAGGGGAACTTATTTATAGCTATAAACCTATTGGATATATATATATATATATATATATAAATCATTCAATCGTCTTGCGTCTTGGGTACGAAAAGCCCACCATACTCATCGTTAATGCCATTGAGGGCTCAAAGAACAACTCTTTTGACTCCATCTTCAAATGAATAACCATCGATGTATATCTTTTTAAACATTTCCTTGAAATCTTCAACTTCTTCAATGGACAACAAATCTGCAATAACCTAAGAGAGAGAACATCACAATCCACATATACATTTTGCTTAGTAAATCAATCCGGAGATTAAATAAAAAATAAAAGGTAGACCTACTTAACTAACTAACTAATTAACTAACAAACCCTGAGAGCCTTTCTTTTGAACTGGTTCATTAATGACACTATCAACAGGTGTTTTCAACAATTTGTTATCTATCAAAGTCTAAACAAAAACAATATAAAATATAAATGCATTATTGCTATGTCGAAGAACAAATTCTAACCATAGTTAAGAACTGTAATTGATCTAAACCGTGGAGAAAAGGCCAACTTCCATATGAGGATAGACCTAGCAAACCGAGCGAGTCGCATACCACCAGACGAAGAGTAATGGATAGACTTGGCAAACCGGAGCAAGTCGAGTGGGTGACAGGTCAGAACAGGTTTGTCACACCCTGGCTTTGCGGAAGCGTGGTTAATTTGGTGTGACTTCTTAATACCATAGCTTAATCATAACAAAGCTATATGAATTAAAAACATGCAAGAATCATCCATTAAGTTTTAACAAACCAAATACAGTACCATTGTTTTAACGGGAAACACGCCCTAACAACCATAACCTTGTTCATCAAACAATACAACTTAAACATAACATAAATTTAGTTTAAGGACTGTGACTTGTCCAGGAAAGAGTCACATTCCCTAAACCCCGGATGATCTTGGAAACTAGTGCAGCGGGAAAACATGCCATACCGTGCCAGATCTTTTAATTCCCTGAAATACATGTAAGTTGAAAAATCAACAATAATGTTGAGCGAGTTCATGCGAAAGTGAGTAAATAAACCATTGTATTTATCAAAAACCCTGGTATGTAGCAAATAAGGAAAAAGAGATCACCAACGGTTTGCAAGGCCATTGATATGTGTGAAATGCAAGTAGGAAGACTCAAACCTAGCAAATTTATGCGTCGGGAACAAAGTCATCCCAAGGTCCGTTATGCTGGACCTGGGACTGGGCTCGCTACACCCAAATAGATCTACCGCTCCTGCCCCTCGGTCCTACCCTGAGGATTAATGACCTCAAGTTTCCGCCTACCCATTCACATGATCTAAAAGTAACCCTCCTTACGCTAACCATACCATGTATAAAGTAATCATAACCATTGTAACATGTATTTCACCCCCGCAGTTTAGAAAACTGAAAACAATTAAAAGAAAAGGGGGACATGAACTCACAGTCAGTGCGTCGCTGTACCAAGTACTCCGAATGTCAGGCAGCTGTGCAACGACCTACATGTGCTAATTCTATTAGACGGATGGCCGTGCCTTAGCTTTATAGTTTAAGTTTTGGGAAACAGTTAGACAACCGTTCCTTGTATATACTTGGTAATTAATTTCCTTCCCAAGGATGGGGGATTTAATACATGTGTATTTGTATCATCTCATTAAGTCCCACTTAATATATTTTTACTTCTCATTCCAAAATATAAATATTTTTCTCAAAAATATTATATTTTCTCTTCACTTAATACTTTTCAAAATAATATGTTGACAAAATACGCGTTTATGAGTATTTCCGTATAAAGCGTAAGTTACGTTTTAACGATTAAGTGGTAATAGTAATTACCGGTGTAACTTATATGTTCGTCAGTGTAAGCGTTTGTATTATTTTGGGTTCGTCAACGTTTGTAAATATTATTTTTACTCTAAAAATAATATTTATATATTTTCACAAAATAATCATAAACAGTGTGGTGAAAAAAAAATATATTTATCGAATAAATATTTATCACGTTTAGTTTTTGTGAAAATCCCACCTCCGATTATTTAATAAATAAAGTAATGGCGAAATATATTTTGAAAACATCTCAAAAATAGTTTAACACTTGTAAATAATTCTAAGTGTTAGATTTTAGAAAAATTTCGCCAGAGTTTCCCCTGTAACTGGAGGTGGCCACGCTTTCAAGCGTATCATTTTCTTTTACAAAATCACTTCAACAATTTCTTGATTCAATCAAACAATTTCCGACACATCAAACTAATCTCAACACACCAAACTTGCCGACTAGTATGTAAATCGCATTATTACATGAACTTGTAGTTTTTCCGAAAACTATAGTGTAGATCTCCTTATATTTGGTGGATCTATGTGTAAAATAGTTTACATCTTGTAAAAACCCCGTTTTTAGAATAAATCATTCTTTACAACTTCCCGACAACTCTTATAAAAATTGTTACTTTGTCGGATCTTTCGTTTCACAAGTGTTTATACACTTGTAGTTTGTAAAAATCATATTTGTTAGTGTGTCATACGACTTTTATAAAACATGATTTTCTTGACACTTGGTCTTACGAAAATATCACTTGCAGATCCGTAGATCCGCTAGTTTTAAACACTATTTTACAAGTCAAAATACTTTTAGACAAGTTCATGTCTTTCGTGTGGTAGAGTTTCACCTTTTAACCCTTGTACCGATATAAACAAGCTTATGTCAAGAGTACGCTTTAGGCACATCCAATCATTATATCTTATTCCTAGAGACGCAGTTCTACAACCCTTGTATCCCTACACACACTATGGGTGTAGTAAAATATTTCTGGCTCATACAGGCCCTTAGAGGCAGTGTCTGCCTGATGCTGGCTTTATCAGCATGTTCAATAGGTTATCCGTTCAAATGCTACTGTGCTGTTGTGCATCATGTTTGTCACTAGAGTTCAGTAAGTAAATAATGTAGTGACGGAAATCAAGATATGATGCAGATATGTACAAGTATCAACAGTCAAGTAGCAATTCATCAGGAATCTCAGTTAAGCACAGTAATTAAGCAACAATTAATAGTTAATTAAATCGTACGGATACCTGGTTTAGTGAGGGTTGTCACATTCTCCCCCCGTTAGAAAAATTTCGTCCCGAAATTTTAAATTCTGCTTGTAGAAGCAGGGTTCTCAGGAAATAAGTGGGGGTATTTCTCTTTCATTCGGTCCTCACGCTCCCAGGTGAATTCAGGACCATGTCTAGCATTCCAACGAACTTTAACGAGCTTGACACTGCTCCGGCGGGTCTTGTTAACTTTCCAATCCGTGACCTCGACAGGTTCTTCAACGAAGTGGAGCGTGTCATCAACATGAATTTCGTCGGTAGGAATGGCAACGTTATCTTGTGTTGGACTTTTCTTCAGATTGGATACATGAAATGTATCGTGAACACCATTTAGTTCGGCAGGTAGGTCCAACTTATATGCTACTAACCCGATTCTCTCCAAGATCTTGAACGGTCCAATATACCTCGGGTTCAACTTTCCACGTTTCCCAAATCGTGCCACACCCTTCCAGGGTGATACCTTCAACAAAACCATCTCACCAACCTCAAACTCTAGAGGTTTCCTGCTTCGATCCGCGTAGGCTTTCTGCCTGTCACGAGCCGCGCTGATATGGTCTCGGATTTGCGCGATCTTATCTGTGGTTTCCTGTACCATTTCAGGACCAACCAATTGTCTATCACCTGCGTCAGCCCAACAAAGCGGCGATCTGCACTTGCGCCCATATAAAGCTTCAAACGGCGCGGCACCAATACTGGTGTGGTAGCTGTTGTTGTATGAAAACTCAACCAGGGGTAAATGCTTATCCCAGCTACCACCCAAATCCATCACACATGCTCTCAGCATGTCTTCTAACGTCTGAATCGTCCGCTCACTTTGACCGTCCGTCTGCGGGTGAAAAGCTGTGCTCAGATTCAACTTGGAGCCAAAAGCTTCTTGGAAGGATTGCCATATCCTTGACACGAACCTTCCGTCTCTATCGGAGATAATCGAGAGAGGTACTCCATGGCGTGTAACAATCTCTCTCATGTAAATTTCAGCCAATTTGCTTGTGTTATCCTTTTCGCGGATAGGCAAGAAGTGTGCTGACTTCGTTAATCGATCCACTATCACCCAGATAGTGTCATGGCCTCTTAGCGTTCTTGGCAGTTTCGTAACAAAATCCATAGAGATTTGTTCCCACTTCCACTTGGGAATCTCTGGTTGTTGCAGAAGTCCTGAAGGCTTCTGGTATTCTGCCTTAACCTTGGCGCATGTTAAGCACTTGCTCACATAAACAGCAACATCGCCTTTCATCCTAGGCCACCAATAGTAATCTTTAAGATCCTGGTACATCTTATCCGCTCCAGGGTGGATAGAGTACCGCGACTTGTGAGCTTCATCGAAAATAACCTTCCGTAAACCACCAAACAAAGGAACCCAAATCCTTTTCTCAAAACATAACGTTCCTTCCTTGTTTGGTACCAACAACTTCTCCATCCCACGGAGATACTCTTCTGCAAGGTTTCTTTCCTTGAGAGCTTCTTGCTGCGCTGTACGAACGCGCGAGGAAAGATCGGTTTGAATAATCATCTCTAAAGCTCTAACCCTTATGGGCTTAATTCTCTCTTTACGACTTAGGGCATCGGCGACCACATTTGCCTTCCCTGGGTGATACTTAATCTCGCAGTCGTAGTCATTCAACAGTTCTACCCATCGTCTTTGCCTCATGTTCAACTCCTTCTGGTTGAATATGTGCTGGAGGCTCTTGTGATCTGTGAAGATTGTGCACTTCGTACCGTAAAGGTAGTGTCTCCAGATCTTCAAAGCGAAAACCACTGTGCCAAGCTCCAAATCGTGTGTGGTATAGTTCTTTTCGTGTACTTTCAGTTGGCTTGACGCATAGGCAATAACCTTTTGACGTTGCATCAACACACAACCCAATCCTTGACGCGAAGCGTCGCAATATACCACAAAATCATCAGTACCTTCTGGTAGAGCTAAGATTGGCGCGTTGCAAAGCTTATCCTTCAATACCTGAAATGCTTCCTCCTGTTTAATTCCCCAATCAAACTTCTTGTCCTTCTACGTGAGGAGTGTCAATGGTTGAGCGATCTTTGAAAAGTTCTCGATGAACCTTCGATAATAGCCAGCCAAACCCAAGAATTGCCGAATCTCGGTTGGCGTCTTTGGTGTTTCCCAATCTTTGATCGCCTCGATCTTGGTGGGATCCACGTGGATTCCATCTCCGTTTACCACGTGCCCAAGGAATTGCACTTCCCTTAGCCAAAACTCGCACTTAGAGAATTTGGCGTACAACTGTTCTTTCTTTAGCAGCTCCAAAATGGCTCTAAGATGCTGCTCGTGCTTAGCCTTCGTCTTTGAATAAATCAAAATATCATCAATGAATACAATCACGAACTTATCCAAGTACGGCTTGCAAACCCGATTCATCAAATCCATGAACACTGCAGGTGCGTTTGTCAAACCAAACGGCATAATGAGAAACTCGTAGTGTCCATATCGAGTTCTGAAGGCTGTCTTTGGGATACTCTCCTCCTGTATCCGTAGCTGATGGTATCCAGATCGAAGATCGATCTTTGAATAGAAGCTTGAACCTTGAAGTTGGTCCAACAGATCATCGATTCTTGGCAGGGGATACCTATTCTTGATCGTCAGCTTGTTCAACTCTCTATAGTCAATGCACATACGGAAACTACCGTCCTTCTTCTAGACAAACAAAACTGGAGCTCCCCAAGGCGAGAAGCTTGGTCGGATAAATCCCTTATCGAGCAACTCCTGAAGTTGTGTTGACAGTTCTTGCATCTCAGACGGAGCAAGTCTGTAGGGTGCCTTAGCCACAGGCGCGGCGCCTGGAACTAAGTCAATGCGAAACTCCACTTGCCTTTGAGGCGGCAATCCAGGCAAATCTTCTGGAAAGACTTCTGGGTATTCCCTCACGACAGGGATGTCTTCGATCTTCGGCTCGGCAGCCTTTTTATCCACAATGTGTGCTAGAAAAGCAACACATCCTTTCTGCAAACACTTTCTCGCTTTCAGGCAGCTAATCATCCTTAACGGCGTCTCACGCTTCTCCCCATGAACAACAATGGTCTCACCATCATCGGTCGGGATACGAATAATCTTCTCGTGACAAACTGTCTCGGCCTTGTTACTCGATAACCAATCCATCCCTACTACCACGTCGAAGCTTCCCAACTGGACTGGTAGTAGATCCAGAGCGAACTCACGCTCTCCCAATTCGATTACGCAACCTCGAATCACCTCGTTAGCCTCTACTAACTTCCCATTCGCTAATTCGATCGAGTATGGAATATCTAATTTACTAGCGGCTAAACCAAGCATATTCTTAAATTCTAACGATACGAAGCTGTAATCGGCACCAGTATCAAACAAAACGGATGCATAGCGTTGGTTTACAGGGAACGTACCAGTGACAACATTGGGATCCTGGCGCGCTTCCCTTGCTTCTATGTTGAAAACTCTTCCGCGTGCTTGGTTTAATTCTGGGCAATTCCTTTTGTAATACCCAACATCACCGCAGTTAAAACATCCGGGCCTCTGCTCGTTCCCACCATTGTTTCCCGCTTGGTTGTTTCCCTGATTTCGATTCATGGTGCCCGCTTGGTTAGCATGATTGGCACGGTTTCCATCACCTCCCTGGTTTCCTTGTGGGCGGTTCCCAGCACCACCACGGTTGTTCCTATTCCCATATCCTCCTTGGCCTCCCCGGCCAGCAGTGGCCCAACAAGTCTCCTTCAGGTGGCCAGCCTTCCCGCATGCTTCACAAACCTTTAACCCACAACGACCAGAGTGATGTCGTTGGCATGAGTTGCACTTGGGTTGTGCACCCATATATCCCTTACTTTTCTTTCTCCCACCAGCTGTATCTTGAGCTGGCGCATTCGATTCCCCTTTCTTAACCACCATCCCAGTGCCTTGCTTGAAATTCGAAAACTTTCTCTTGTTTCCTCCAGATGACTCCACATGAGTCTCCTTTTTCTTGGGCTCAGTTTCATCAAACTTATTCAACCGAATTGCCTCTTCGGTGAGAGCCACACTCAAATCAATGGCTTCTGTGATAGTTGCAGGTTTGGATGAGGTCACCATGCTGATTATTTGAGGAGCCAATCCCCAAATGAAGCGTTCAATTCTCTTGAACTCAGGTGTAACCATGTAGGGTACCACATGCGACAAGTCGTGGAACCTCTGAACATACTCTGCTATCTTAGGACCTTCCATTTTTAGATGCCAGAACTCGGTCTCCAATCTCTGAATTTCGGCGCGAGAACAGTACTTCTTGCGCATGAGTTCTTTCAGCTCGGTCCATGTCAGTGCGTAAGCAGCAGCTTCGCCAAGTGTTTGGACTTGTAGATTCCACCTTGATAGGGCTCCATTCACAAATAGCCCTGAGATGTAAGTGACTTGTTGATCCAGCGCGCATTTGCTCATGCGAAGTACGGACTCGGTTTTCTCAGCCCAGCGGACGAAAGCAACAGCACCACCTGTGCCATCGAAGTTTACGGGCTTGCAGTCCAAGAACTGTTTGTAGGTGCACCCATGCGGTGGATTGTTGTTGTTGCCCGTGTTGCCGGAGTTGCTTCCACTCATTCCTCCTTGCGAGGCAGCATATTGAGCAATAGCAGCAGCAATGACTTGCTGTAGTTCGTCCTGAGTAGTGGGCATTGGCTGAGGTTGACGTCTTGGTGGCATCTTCTAAAGATGTATACGTCGGTCAGGCCATAATAAAGCGTACGTATATAGTAATAGTAATAGCACATAACATCTCATGTTATCAATATATCACACACAACATCCCATGTTACGATTATTATACACACAATATCCCATGTCACAAATATTATATACACAGCATCCCATGTCACAAGTATTATATACACAACATCCCATGTCCCAACATCCCATGTCACAAAAATATAAATAAGCAATCAAGTGAATCAGATATGGTGAGAATACTACGATTGCCATATATATCGAGACCACAATGTAGTAAGTGTATCAGTACATCACTGTGTCATACAATCATCAATCAATTAGGGGCTACATCACCCCTGTCCAAAAACTATATCATGTCAGTGTCAAATACATCAAGTACATCAAATAAGTATCAACAAAAGTCAGTATCATCAGATGGTCTCCAAAATGCTGTGCAGTCACAATCGCTGTCGTCTCACCAACGTCTACCTATATAGCACTGATGAGCTCTATGCGGATGGCGGGGGAGGAGGGGGAAGTGAGGGTAAAGCAAGCGGCGTAACAGAAGCCAATCCTCCTCCATAGCCTGCTGAGTGCGAATAACAGAAGCAACCTGCTGCTCTAGTGTAAAGAGACGAGCAGCAAAATCTGGGGGTAATGATCGACCTGGCTGAAGAGGGGAGTGTATCTGACCCTGGCATGAACATGGTGGCAGCTGAGCTCTCTCGAGCTCCTGGAGACGCTGCGTGTGCGACTCATGCTGATGAACGAAGGACATCAAAACGTCCTCTATAGTGTGTCCAACATGAAACGAATGGTATGGGTCAGTAGGTGGCATGGCTGATGGCGTCGGCCAAAGCAAGGGCTCACTGGTGGGGTCAAATGGTGCCACATGAAATGGTGAAGTAGAGGGTGGAACAGATGACATCTGGGGCATGAAGGGAATAGACATCGGTACGTGCCCAAAAGGATGGGCTGAAGAACCCTCTCCAGGCCTCGCTGGAGGTACAAACTGAGGAACCTGAAAAGTGAAATCAACAGATCGTGTAACAGGGATCTGAGGGGGCAAAGGTGGAACATCCTCGTCAGCAGGTATCCAACCGTGCTGAGCATCCTCATCGGGTGGATCCATGTGGTCAGCAAATAGTGCGTGCTCAGGCTCAAGTGGAACGGGATCAAATGGGGGAGCAACAATAGGATCAACTGGTGCAATGTGCTCAACAGGGATATCAACAATAGGTGGGGGAACAACAGGATCGACAGCAACAACGACATGATCGCCCACCAAATGATCATCAACGGGCGGGTCAGCTAGAACAGGCTCAACTGGGATGCCAGCATGTACGGGGTCATGCTCGGGCATAGGATCTAGAGCAGCTGCCTGCTCAGGAGCCAAGGCAGGCTCATGATCATCAAAAGCCATCTCGAAATCGAAATCAGGATCAATAGGATCAACTGGATCGGCGGGATCCTCCATGGGCTGGTCCATCGGGATAAACTCAATATCATGATCCGGGTCGAATCCCGGAGGAAATATGGGATCAGAATCCTCTATATCATCATGGTCAAATGCGAAGCTAGGAATAGGTGCGGCAGAGGATGCCTGGTCAGGATCCGAGTCGTGTGCAAAGTGCTGTGCGCTCACCTCGTGAGAAGGTGCGGATGCCACAGACTCAAAGGAGTCTGGGACCGGTGAATGTGCGGGTGAGTCCTCGGCAGGGGCATCAGCGATCATCAGAAGATCGCCAACAGGAAGTAGGGCTGCGTCCGGGATCTCATCCTCGATAGGCTCATCCTCAAACAGATCGATATCGCCGTCAGCCTCGGCGTCAAGTAGTAAGTCATATGCGGGATAAACGGCTAAAGGTATAGGAGTCGGAATCACTACTAGAGGTAGGTACTCAGCAGGAGGGCCATCTGCAGGCTCATCAGCACCCTCGGGTAGTGCGAAGGGCTGGAAATCGTCGTTGTCCGTGCTGGTGGAATCAGATGTATGTACCTCATACTCCGAAGATGGGAGGTCATCAGATACGATAGGTAGGGGTCCGGTGGTGTCCGAGTCACCTGTGCCTGGTGAGTCCATGTGTCTGTAACACAAACACAAATATGCACAAATAATCAGTCATACAATCAGGTAATCACATAAGTCACCAAGTAAAAATCACATAATTCTCCTAGTCCCACTAGCCTCCCAGCCTCCCAGACTGCTTTTCCTAGTCCCACTAGCCAATTCTCCCAGCCTCCCAGACTGCTCTTCCTAGTCCCACTAGCCTCCCAGTCTCTCAGACTGACTCCCTAGTCCCACTAGACAATTCTCCCAGCCTCCCAGACTGACTCCCTAGTCCCACTAGTCAACTACCTCGATCCATTGGATCGAGCCTCGGCCTCCCAGACCGATCCTCAACCTCCCAGACTGAGCCTAAAAATAATAAATAAAATGCGCTCAACATTTGTTTATAAAAAGGTTTTGGATCTGGACTTAAGTGGTATGCAGTAAAAATGTTTTCGTGAGAGCCCTAGTGATCATAGCCTAGACTCGAGAAGGAATCCTAGTTCGCTATAATCAGAGCTCTGATACCAAGCTGTCACACCCTGGCTTTGCGGAAGCGTGGTTAATTTGGTGTGACTTCTTAATACCATAGCTTAATCATAACAAAGCTATATGAATTAAAAACATGCAAGAATCATCCATTAAGTTTTAACAAACCAAATACAGTACCATTGTTTTAACGGGAAACACGCCCTAACAACCATAACCTTGTTCATCAAACAATACAACTTAAACATAACAGAAATTCAGTTTAAGGACTGTGACTTGTCCAGGAAAGAGTCGCATTCCCTAAACCCCGGATGATCTTGGAAACTAGTGCAGCGGGAAAACATGCCATACCGTGCCAGATCTTTTAATTCCCTGAAATACATGTAAGTTGAAAAATCAACAATAATGTTGAGCGAGTTCATGCGAAAGTGAGTAAATAAACCATTGTATTTATCAAAAACCCTGGTATGTAGCAAATAAGGAAAAAGAGATCACCAACGGTTTGCAAGGCCATTGATATGTGTGAAATGCAAGTAGGAAGGCTCAAACCTAGCAAATTTATGCGTCGGGAACAAAGTCATCCCAAGGTCTGTTATGCTGGACCTGGGACTAGGCTCGCTACACCCAAATAGATCTACCGCTCCTGCCCCTCGGTCCTACCCTGAGGATTAATGACCTCAAGTTTCCGCCTACCCATTCACATGATCTAAAAGTAACCCTCCTTACGCTAACCATACCATGTATAAAGTAATCATAACCATCGTAACATGTATTTCACCCCCGCAGTTTAGAAAACTGAAAACAGTTAAGAGAAAAGGGGGACATGAACTCACAGTCAGTGCGTCGCTATACCAAGTACTCCGAATGTCAGGCAGCTGTGCAACGACCTACATGTGCTAATTCTATTAGACGGATGGCCGTGCCTTAGCTTTATAGTTTAAGTTTTGGGAAACAGTTAGACAACCGTTCCTTGTATATACTTGGTAATTAATTTCCTTCCCAAGGATGGGGGATTTAATACATGTGTATTTGTATCATCTCATTAAGTCCCACTTAATATATTTTTACTTCTCATTCCAAAATATAAATATTTTTCTCAAAAATATTATATTGTCTCTTCTCTTAATACTTTTCAAAATAATATGTTGACAAAATACGCGTTTATGAGTATTTCCGTATAAAGCGTAAGTTACGTTTTAACGATTAAGTGGTAATAGTAATTACCGGTGTAACTTATATGTTCGTCAGTGTAAGCGTTTGTATTATTTTGGGTTCGTCAACGTTTGTAAATATTATTTTTACTCTAAAAATAATATTTATATATTTTCACAAAATAATCATAAACAGTGTGGTGAAAAAAAAATATATTTATCGAATAAATATTTATCACGTTTAGTTTTTGTGAAAATCCCACCTCCGATTATTTAATAAATAAAGTCATGGCGAAATATATTTTGAAAACATCTCAAAAATAGATTAACACTTGTAAATAATTCTAAGTGTTAGATTTTAGAAAAATTTCGCCAGAGTTTCCCCTGTCTGGAGGTGGCCACGCTTTCAAGCGTATCATTTTCTTTTACAAAATCACTTCAACAATTTCTTGAATCAATCAAACAATTTCCGACACATCAAACTAATCTCAACACAACAAACTTGCCGACTAGTATGTAAATCGCATTATTACATGAACTTGTAGTTTTTCCGAAAACTATAGTGTAGATCTCCTTATATTTGGTGGATCTATGTGTAAAATAGTTTAATCTTGTAAAAACCCCGTTTTTAGAATAAATCATTCTTTACAACTTCCCGACAACTTTTATAAAAATTGTTACTTTGTCGGATCTTTCGTTTCACAAGTGTTTATACACTTGTAGTTTGTAAAAATCATATTTGTTAGTGTGTCATACGACTTTTATAAAACATGATTTTCTTGACACTTGGTCTTACGAAAATACCACTTGCAGATCCGTAGATCCGCTAGTTTTAAACACTATTTTACAAGTCAAAATACTTTTACACAAGTTCATGTCTTTCGTGTGGTAGAGTTTCACCTTTTAACCCTTGTACCGATATAAACAAGCTTATGTCAAGATCTATGATCTTAACAAAGTCGGGTTAAACGATGATCCGAGCCACCACATCGTAGATCGGGCCTAAATAATCACCATATTCAAACACTACAACTTTTACACAAGTTATGATCTTTTATCCAACAAAATTCAAGTTTTAGTAAACTTTAAAGATTCAAAAGATAGGTTTCCGCATTTTAACCGTTATAAATCATATTAACCACTTTAGATATGTTCGAGAATGAGTTTTAAACATTATACCTCTAGCTCGGGGCTAGGGAAGATTCTAGGCGAAAATGAGGTGGATAAAAGCGAAGTAATGAGGTCCTTCCACTTCCGTTTGCTCCAAGCCTCCTAATACGTAACCCGTGAAGCTTGTATATACTTGGAATAGATTGATCAAAGCTCGAAAGTGGGTGGATGGATGGATGTTCGGCCGAGAGTGGGAGGGGCAAGGGAGAGAGAGGTTTTGGTGAGTTGTGATGTGCTTAATCTCTAATGTGGAGTGATGTTATTTATAGGCAAATATAAGCTCTTGATCCATTGGTTTTTATGTCATCTTGATATTAGACATAACCAATTATAATAATCAAAAGTGTACTAGCTAGTTACAAAGGAACCAAACCGGCCCAAGGGGGGGGGGTCCTATGGTTCGATTTCAAATGTGTAGTTAGGACTTAGTTACGTTAAGTAGGTTAACTTTAGGGGTTAACTCCGTTAGTTAAGTGTTGCGTTATATCACGGGTGTTAGGGTAATCAGGGACCCTAACTGGCTCAGAAAAAGACTAATAATATTTCTGGCAATATTTTTATGTTCCGGGTATAGTCCGGTTGTTCGGTTGGATAGTAATCCGTTAAAGTGCTTAAGTAATCTTTTAAGCGTCATAAATAATATTTTTAGCGACACAATTTATTCTGCAAAGTGTCAGGAATATTTCCTCATGTTTTGGCACTTTATTAGTTAGCTAGAAGCTGGTATGTTAATAAAAGTGCTGTGTTTCGTGCTTAGAGTACGCTTTAGGCACATCCAATCATTATATCTTATTCCTAGAGACGCAGTTCTACAACCCTTGTATCCCTACACACACTATGGGTGTAGTAAAATATTTCTGGCTCATACAGGCCCTTAGAGGCAGTGTCTGCCTGATGCTGGCTTTATCAGCATGTTCAATAGGTTATCCGTTCAAATGCTACTGTGCTTTTGTGCATCATGTTTGTCACTAGAGTTCAGTAAGTAAATAATGTAGTGACGGAAATCAAGATATGATGCAGATATGTACAAGTATCAACAATCAAGTAGCAATTCATCAGGAATCTCAGTTAAGCACAGTAATTAAGCAACAATTAATAGTTAATTAAATCGTACGGATACCTGGTTTAGTGAGGGTTGTCACAAGGTTCAGGTCGGAATCTGTCTTCGACACCCTACGACGGTAGCCAAAAACCGCTACCGCCATCGTTTCGAATCACTAAACAATGATCATTTAAATATGAACCGATAACCACAAACACCTACTGGTTTCTTTAAGAAGAAACACAAAAAACATTTTCTTTTAGAACTGATTTCACCAAAAAAAAAAATATCACTTCCCAATGTGTTTTTAGGGTCTAAGAGATACCATTCACTTCACACAAAAGAGATTTGTGCAAAGAAACAAACCTTAACTTCACTCAGACCAGAACTTCACATTTAACGACCTAAACTTATCATAATCCCAAACTCACCATATAACCTAAACACTAACATAATTAATGACGACCTTCATAAACAATCAAACTTAAGAAATAGCATCACATGATTGGTAATTTGAACATGAAAAAGTACATATAATTTGTACGATAAAAAACAGACATAAAGATATGTGATTTAGCAAGTCGATTGAGAACAAATCCTATACCATTAAAAAAAGTCAAAACCCCATTAACCCTAGAATCACCATCGGCCGGACAACCAGTAGCAATTCTCTGAGAAAGATTACAGATATCCACTCAATTTACAAAAAAAATAAAAAAAAAAGAAAAGAAAAGAAAGAAAGAACAACAATATATAGACATAGAAGAACTCGAGTATGTTCAATCTATAAAGGCAGGATGAACTCACCTAAACGACAGCGAGGAGCTACGTAGCCGGAAAGTTTGGAAAAATCACATTTCATCAACTTCAAAACCCTAATCATTATTTCTGGTCCTTTTGAAATCAATACCGGAAAATTGCAACATCTATGCATCATAAACTTAAAAAGATTTAAGGTTCGCATACCTAAAAACTAGATGATGAATCGAAGCAAAGAATGGTGATCCAGTAGAGCGGCAAATGAGATCTAAGTTAAGGTTTTAAAAATCAAGCAACACCGTAGGATTTGTGTTTCTTGAATAAGATTTGGAGTTTTAAGCAAAGATGGAACTGTACGATATATATTTCAGAGAGAAAGTAAGATACAGAAGGGCTATTTTGGGTTTTTTGAACCATAGCTCGAAATGGAATAGAAAAGAGAAGATACAGAGCGAATAAAGAAGAAGAGGAAGAGGAAAGGGAAATATGGGTGTGGGGGCGTCTAGGATTTTTTGACCTTTTGTATGAACTGCAGGAAGAGAAAGAGACGTTACAAAGAGATGTAGGGAATGAATTTGACTATGGTTTTTTGAGAATTGACTTTGGGCTTTAACTAAAAAAAAAGAAATTCTATAAAAATTACACCTAGGATGATATTAACATTGGGGGTTTGAGAGTGTGACACATAGGATTTGATAACTTTGCTTTATTATATAGGGAGACTAGGTTATAACCCGTGAATACTCACGGGTTGACAATCTATCTTTGTTACCAAATAAATATATACGTATATCTTAATAAACGAAAAATTTTAAGTATGAGATTTTAATCATTATTATTATTAGATAGTAATTGATACGTCAATTATATTATCCTAAATTAGCATTATAAAACCAAAAAATAAAAGCATCACAAAAATTAATAATATTACAAACAGAAACAAAAAACAATTGAGGTCAATACATAACTTCAAATTTTGTATTAAACCAATGAAAAAAGAAAATATAATAAGGTCTTTAGTTATTCAACTTCAGATAGGATATAAGATAAAAAACTTGAAACAATACTATAAAAATTTATGAAGTATAGGTGACATAGTGGTCTCGATAAATAAGGCTCCTTTAGGACCGGTGTAGTCATCAACATATCAACATGTTGGAGGTACTCGAAAGATTCGTTGGAAAGGTCAACTTCAACAATATCACCCCAAATGCTTGTTATGAGCCACTTGTTGTCTTGAATTATATTATTCCTTCGACGCCTTTCAAGATAATCAACAACATGAGGCGTATTGAAAGAAAACACCTTGACCCAAGCCTCATCTTCAAATTTGAACAAATCAGCATATAGGTTTTCAGACCGTCCAACAACAATGACGTGCAGCTTCATTACAATGCTCAAAAAATGTCCTTGCCAAGGATTCAAATCCAAAAGCTCGGGAAAAGGAATTGCGCTGAAAGTTTCAGAAAGAACATCGAAAGCTACCATGTGTCTCTCACCTGGTGGAAACCAATAATTGGAAACCATAAAATAAATGCCTCTACCAGAATAAATTCCGGGAGACCATGAATAATATGTTGGCGTTCAATGAATTTATCTTTCTCCATGACTCACAACGATGTGAGTAAACTTGAGCATTAAGAACATTACGGTAACGATTGATGTGGAGAACTTTGAGATCGTTCGAGTCGTCAAAGTACATTCCACCAGTATCAGCGTTTCGCTCAAAATTACTCGCTCAAAATTACGATCAAAGTAGTTATCGGCCAAAATTTTAAAGCGCCTTGTTGTTGGATTCCAAAGAATGAGCTCACAAAATATCCTTTCATTGCAAATTAATAGCAGACCTTTAAAGGACGCTAAAAGACGTAAGTAAGAAGGATGGACATTAGATGGAGAAATTATGGTTTTGTTTGTATCGGCTTGCAAATTACCGCCTACTATGTTGTCAACAACAATTGTGTTGTCTTTAAGGAAAGAAGCTTCTTTTGTAGCGAACTTATAATTCTCCGAGAATGCATAATCTCAAAATTATTATTTGACAGTTCATCACGGAAAAATTTGGATAGACACTTGAAACGGCCTATAGCTTTTGCAGGCAGCCTTGTGAAAATTTCGTCCACAATCAGTTCAGACCCAAGCTTCTCCATTTTATGATATAATTTTGCTACAATGGAAGATATAACAAATAAAATAAAATAGTTTATGTATATAGAGTGAAGGTTAACAATTTAAATTGTAATATGGAAATAAGAGGTAGACTGAATACTAATACTAATAAGAGTACATGATCATATAAGTTTGATTAGAAAAAAAAAAACATTGTTATTAAGAAAAACAAAAAAAAAAGATCAAAAGAAATCATAATAATATTAATATAAATCGATGAATGATGAAATAGATAATAGCCATACCTTTGATCGTGTAGAATGGATTCACAGAAACTTTAAATGTTAGATGTGAATAAACACAATGAAAGAAAGGTATTTATAATAGATGGTGGGTTCGAAATTTTATCAATCAATTTTCAAATTTAAAATTTGGTTATAAAATTTACTAAAATACTCAAATCAAGGTGATCGAATTTCTTTGATTTAGCAGTTCCCAAAAATAATGTAAACGTTAATTTATAGTAATATCAAAAGTGGTTTTTGAAACTTTAAAACTTAAACATATTATGTAAAATCATACTTCATAATAATAGATTCTAAATTTGTAAACATAATTATTAACTCAATTAAAAAATAAATCAATGTATGCAGTATCCATTGCTAAATATACACCACATCAAAAAAATTAGAAATAAAAATTATAATAGTTTTTTGATTTACAAAATAAACACGTTATTGTTTTTTTTTAAATTCAATTTGTTTGTTTTTAAAAAGATATTAAATTGAAAATTCTAATTGTTTGTGTAAAAAAATATTAATGTGTCTTTATTGATCAAATAAAATAATGTATCAAAATGACTTTGTTTCAAAAGTATCCTTTTAAAGTATGTTGTAAAATTATTAGGTGTATTGTATGTAAAATCATAAATGTTTAAATTGCTTATATTTATGCTTATAATTATAATGTATTTAATTTCATTTCCAAAATCAATTAAATTTAATTAATATCTTTAACTAACATGGCTTCATATCATTATTGCAAGTTAATCTTTACGTTCATAAGTAACATTCATATTCATAATATATATTATTAGTTTCATAACAAAACCCAATAACGCTTCATACAAACAAAATGGTGTAATCAAGTTCTAGACATACAGATTTAAAACATCAAAGAGTAGCATAGAAACACATACAATAATACTAAAATACTAACGTACTTGTTCAAAACACAAAAGTTAACCAACAAACAAAAGTTTAGTTCATGTCAACCACCACTTAACTTAGAAATAAAGATATCTAAAGTTTTACTAACCGGATCAGACGTTTTTCAAGATTATGGTGTTTTTCGAAGTAACAAAGGTGAAATCAAGCATCATACCATCAATCAAGTTGTTATCATCCATAAATTTTTCCCAGTTTTCGACAGAATAACGGATCACAGATCCGTTTTTTTCAGTCTTGGCTGTGTAAACAACAACATGACCTTCCAAGTTCTGAACTTTCATTGAATGTTTCTTCTTCTTGAACCCAGCTCGATTAGCAACTTGGACAGGAAGACGCTGCATTTAAAACACATCTTGATTAGCAACATACATTAAAAATAAAAGATGTTTAAAATTATTTAATAATTAATAGAATGTATATCAAATTTTAATATACGAAAAATCATACCAGCCTATATTCTCCTTTTCTAGTAAAGTCGAAATTTTCAGCATCTACGGTTACATTCCCTGTTTGAACTTTCTTCGGCAGGCTATGCTTCTTCAATTCTTTAATCTTTTTATCCTGCTGGATGTTAAAATAGTATACTAAATACTTATAATCGTAAAAAAATAAAAAATAGTATAATACACAAAAATTAGTCTATTGAAATACATGGTGATAGTTAACACGGATACATACCTTTAGAGTGTAATCAACAACATATTCTTTCTTTTTCATTGGTTTGAAAACTTCTTCGTTAATCATGATACCTTTTCCTTTATGAATGTCAGGAAGCTTCGTCGATACACATATCAATCAAATTAATATAAATAAAACACTTCATTATGTGACATCCTTAGATTCATTATGAATTGTAACCATTATAAATATTTATAGGAAATATAACATTACCTTGTTTATTGTTGTTTGTTCATGTCGGATGGTGTGGCCAGAATGTATATCGTATGCCTATCAAAAAAAACATTGTAGTAAATTATGGATAATTAACTAATAAAATCAGGTGTATATAACAAAAATAGAAAAATACCTTGTCTAACTCATCAACAAATTGACCATGACTTATTTCAACAACCTCATCATCATCGACTGAATCAACTATGTCACTCAAAACAATAGGAATACAATCATGAAAAACTGATAATTGAAAGGCAACGTTATCAATCTTATTAAAGATCAATAAATCTTCATCAAAGATTTTAAGCCTTTCGCATAGAGTAGGCCATCCGTCAGTGAATGCATAGCAGTTATGTATTTTAGCAGATTCCACACTCCAGCGAGTACCAGCAGCTAGTATTTGATAGGTGCCGTTTAGAGTTTGATTTTGAAAAAACTTTTTAATGAAAGCATCTCGAATTACCTGCATTAAATGAAAAAAATATCATAAGTTACCACGCATGTTGTTTCATTATAGTAAATAGAACTAATACTATAATGTTACATAAATATATAATAAATCACATGTATACAGTTAGATTAATAATTTGCAAAAGGAAATAAATATACATACAGTTAAGCCCAATTGTGTGTATCGCTGATATGTGAAATACGATTGACCGCATACACCGTCAATAAAAAACGAAAGTTCAAACACATCATGTCGAATAGACTTGAAAACCAGGAGTGAATCCTTTGACAATTGAAGTCCTTTAACAACTGCTGCCCAACCATCAGCCAAAGCCGGTCTAGACTCTAATGTTTTCATAGTTACGGTCCAAGACTTACCACATTCATGAAGTATCTTGAGATCAATACGTGGCCATGGACGACCCCAATGTTTATAAACAAAACTGAGAGGTAACTCCTGAATACAAAGATAGTACTATTAAGTATATAATGAATTTAAATAAATATTATATGAATTAGGGTACTAAACATCATATTATTCAGTAAAATGTAAATAATCATACCAGCTTTAAAGATTTTGGATCTTGTAGGATCTTCACAAACGATAAATTCATGATTTCACCTGAATTTTTAACATATATATATGTTTATTACATCTTAACATAGCCAATTAAATTGATGAAAAAACCAAAGTTATATGGTTAAGAAATATACATTTTCTTTCTTATTACAGTCAATCCGATAACTAACTTGTAAGATTCTGAAATTTATTGTTCTTATAAAAGTATCTATGTGATTTTAAGTGAATGATTAAATATCGAATCATCAATGTCCGTTTATGTCTAAATTACGATTGGTATCTAAACAAAAGTTGAACAAAGCATAACAAAAGAAAACTACAAACACTAAATTTCTAACAATTAAAGACTAAATCTTACAAACAGAAAAGTATAAACGGTTTAGATTTTCGTTAAAAACCATTATAATCAGTAATAATACTTAAACAATTCATTATAAACCATTACAATCAATCTTATAACTATCTGTAATGATTTTGACATATAAAGTTCTTATAACAGTATCTATGAAATTCTAAGTGAATGATTAAATATCGAACCATCATTGTCCGTTTATGTCCTCCGTAAATGATTGGTATATACATATAACATGAAGAAAGCATAACAAATAACAACTACGAACAATAAATTTCAAACAATTAAAGACTCAATCTTACAAAAACAATACTATAACCGGTTTAGATTTCAAATATGTCAGAGTAAGAGTAATGATCTACAATCAACGATTGGAACGATTAAGTAAAAAAATAAAGGAAAAAACTAAAGGAAGTGGAATGTTATTACCTTTAGATGAGGATTCCATCTAAGAAACCACCGGCGGCAAGCTTAAGAGCGATGATAAGGGATAATATCGGAGCCCTAGTTTCCGTCGCCGAAGAAGTGTCTGGTGGTGATAATTTGAGACATGCTATGATGGTATAGGTTGCTATGTAATGATGATAGACTGTATATTTACAACCGTCATTTGTAATATTACATAAACAACCCATAAACTTTAAAAATTGACGATAATAAATTGGATTTAACAATAACTTACAACAATACCCTTTTATGTTATAATCTATGTTTATAAATATTTAAGCCAGTGTGAAATTATTATTATTACATATTTTATTAAATTAGTATATTGTTAACTGTTTTTTAAATTTTTGTATTCACTTTATCATTTTTTATCAAGTTAATATACCTATGTTAAAGATGTTAATAGTAACAGAATATTATATATAACCATTAAGTATAAAATTATTTTTTTTTCAATCATGAATACTGAGGGTTTGGACATTTCAAATTAAATTATGACAAATCTTTATACAAAATCTAAAGTAACATCGAATATATCAAGCGTAAATAATCACATGTTGTTAATCTATCTTTATAAACAAAAAAATAAACGGATATATATTAATAAAAGAACATATGGCTTAATAAAACAATAAAACCTTTGAGTAAAAATTAGCAAAGTTTTAATAATAATGAAAACAAATTATTTTTTCAGTCTGTATAATAAAATAATTTAAGCAACACCTCCTTCATTAAGTTCTTCTTTAACATCTCTTAAATGTTACATATTAAATCACGATAAATTCAAAAGAAAAACATATTAAACTAAAGTGTAGGTGACATAACGGTCTCTTCAAAAGATGCGACGTTATATAGTCCTTGAAATGTCTTAGCGTCTTCTAAATATTGAAGTTCTTTCATGTCAATCTTTATTTCAATAATAATACCCCAGTCGGTAATAAAAGACCAACTTTGTGCTCCTTTCTCACCTAACTTGTTAAGCCATAACTCAAATGAAATTGATTTTGGATTTGTAAAAGAAGACACTTCTAACCATCCTTGATCTTCAAATTTAAATAGCTTCACGTTTATATCATTGGTCTTTACGACAACAAACATATGAAGTATGTTGCGGATTTTGAAAAAGCACCTTTGGCGAGCAACAACATGAGTAATTGTGGTATAGAAAGCTTTGAGAAAGTTTCAGAAACCACATCAAAAGCAATCATATAACTTTTAGGAGGTGCCCAATAATGTGGAGATGCAAAATATAGAACATTGTTGCATAAAGTGCCGTTAGACCACAAATATAACAGTGAAGCGTGTAATCTGATCCTTTTAAAAAAGTTAAAGTTTTCCATTCATGTGTGTTCATAGAATACACACGAGGTACAACATCACGTTGGATATGTAATATTTTAACATCGTTAAATGAGTCTAGATAAATCCCAACTGCATCTGCCTTGATATCGAAAAAACTTTTAGGTTTATTATGACACAAATTCAAAAATTTATTGGTGGTTGGATTCCACAAAATCAATTGGTCTGAAGGACCTTGGATGCACATCAGTAAAAGACCGTATTGAGCAGCAAGAATCGTTAGATTTGAAAGCGGGGTATCAACAAGGAAGGAAATAAACTTCCTCTCACAAATGTCTACCTTTCCTCCAATCAAGTTGTCAATATATATTGATGATGCAGTCAACGTGATTAGCTGATGATGTTCAGAATTATACATACGGCGAGAGTGAATAATAGAAAAAATAGATGAAGACAATTCATAACGCCATTGCTTGCAAACTGATTTAAATCGTCCAACACATTTACTTGGTAGCCTTGATAGGATTTCGTGAGCGAACATCTCAAACTCAAGAGGTTCCATCCTAAAAAAAGATTCATATGAAACAAATGATAAGATTTATGTATAGGAATTTGTGAAGCAAGCAACCAATAAATATTAATGATCTACAAACACATATAAATAATGAATCGTATTAAAATGATATACATCTTTAAACAAAAATACGAAAATAATAGAAAGAAAAGCAAACCGAAATTCGGAGTTGGAGATAATAACCTTTTGAGTCAACACATCTAATCTGACCTAGTAACAAATGCTTTATTTATAAATCCATTTGAAGGTAAATACTAACATAATTAATGAAAATATTTTATTTAAAGCATGAGATGTCTCAGATTATATAAAATTTAATTAAAAAGTTAAGTCCATAAATACCTAAAGCAACAATAAATCTATTTAAATTGTTGATAATTAATAAGTAATTAGGATACTCTATTTTAAGGATGAGATGTAAAAGATTATATAAATTTGATTGAAAACAGTGACTCGAAATTTGAAGGTTGAAATATTTATAGTTAAAGAGAATATTTTATTTTAAGGATCAGATGTACCAATACTTTTCAAAGTTATTGCAAATGTTATAATTTTTATAAATGTTAAACCATCTTAATTTTAGCAATAATATAAATATGTGATTTATGTATTTGAAATAGTTGTCAAATGAATAATTCAGTTTTAATTATTAGGTTAGTTTTATTGATTATTTAGATAAATTTTGGCAGATATATCGATAAAATATTTGGTTGACTTAAAAATTAATTTCACAGTTCTTAAGATCAAAATACAAAATTCTCAAATGTATATTAACGATTTTATTGGTTACAAAATTCCATAAATAACAAATCAATTTGTAAAAATAAAATCTCATTTCCATTCTTAACTTAAATATTTAGGTTTACTTAAATAAGTATGGTTGTTGAATACACCTAAAATTCCGCCAAAAATATGAACTTCACTTAGATAGATGTATAAATAAATTTGAATTATACTAAAAACATTAACAGATTCAAAATTGACATTTAAAAATCGACTTACCTTTTTTAATTATAAATCGTATTTTTTTTTTGTTTAATGCACAACATAATGTATTATATAAAGGATATACTTAGCATATTCAATTATAGGTTTTGAAGTTTTTAACAATGGTTTATATTCCTTTCGATATTATACTGTTTGAAATCTTAATTAGGCTCAATGGAAGATCTATTTATCAATACAAATGTGTGTGTAAACAGTGGAATGAAGGGCTAACATCATGGCCGTTTGAATGGTTACACGTCAACTATGCTAAAGAATATCTGGTAGTATATTATAGTTTTCTTTTACTTATTTTCAAAATTTAAATTAATTTTATAAACATTGTTCCTTTATAATTCAATATTATTTGCAACTTATGTACGCAGGAAACTTTTTGGGAGGATTGACCAGCGTTATATGGCGAACTTTATAAAGAATATTTTCCTCCGGAATCAAATCGCAACAAAATAGAAGAATATGAGGCAATGGAAGAAGATAACACGATTGGTGAAAAAAAGAATTAGTATTTTGGAACATTTGAGTTATGGCTTGTTTGTTCATTATAATAAGTGTTTCCTATGTTTGAATAATATTTTCAGTTTTAATTTTTATTGGATTAAAAACGAAATTGTGGTATGCAAGTCAATGGTTTTTGATTGATAATAATAAATATAAATAATAAAAATATATATAATAAGACTAAATAAGATTGAATAAAAACGTTAAACAATGTGCTTGATTAAAGGAAACAAATAAGATGATTGATAATTGATTCATTAATCGTTTTTTTACGGTGAATAATAGAAAAATACAAAAGAGATAAAGAAAATGAACACCCATGCAGGTTCTCAAATGTCAAACGGATCTGGAAACATGCCTTGTTCCAATAGTTCATCCTGTAACAGATATGAGAAAGAATTTAAGAATTAATATGAACACCCTTAAAGAAATATTAATATTGTAATCATTAAAATTATATAACAACTTTAAAATCTTACCACTCTATTACTAACGCGATTCATATGTCTCTGTAAAAATTCAAAACTTGAAAGATCTTCAAACCATTTTTTGCATACGCTTCTAAACCGACATAGTGATTTGAGAGGGAGCCTAACAAAAACTTCCATGATCACAACATCAAACGGAACTTGATCCATTATATGAAATACCTAGTAAAATGGAAACGTATAATAAAACATATATGATATTAGTTTGTATTGACACATGGAAAATAGATTGTGTATTACTTAAAGATTTTGCATAATACCTGGTTAAAGAAACCAATGAATAGGTTAAAACTTCATATGTAATGGAGATGTATGTTGTAATTTATATTCATATAAAATGATTTTATAAATGGAATGTTATATTATTAAGGTAAATTTGAATCAATTTTTGTAAACCTGGTTGGGTTTATAATATGATAAGCGAATACTTCTATAAATGTAACCAATTGTTAAACATTAATACATATAATAATAATATCTCTAACTATACATTTAGTGGATATTTAAATTATTATAATGTTACATCCGTTAAAAATTATTAAAATTTAATACATATAATAATAAAATCTCTAACCAATTGTTAAAAATTAATACATATAATAATAATATCTCTAACTAATACATATAATGAATACTTCACATGAAAACGTTAAAAAAAGTTAAAAATAGAATGTAGTAGTTTATATATTTGATTAATATATATGTTTAGAAACAATTTTAGAAACTCTATATAATAAAAGTTGATTATGTATTAACTAATTTAAATAACAATTATTTTACTTAAATCCGTTATTTTAAATCATGTTAAATGTTTAAATGATTAAAATACAATTGTGTTTAAAATGCTTTCTGAAGAAAGTAAGTTGTGGTTGTTTATATGTGATTCGGATTGCTTATATAATTTGCAAGTAAAGAGGTACTACAAATGTAATATAACACACTTCATATCTTCTTATTCTTTAATATAGGTTCGTTCGGATTGCTAAATATTTAAATCATAAATACAGAATTAAAAAAAATCATTAATTATAATTATCAAATGACTAAATATTTGAATCTTTTATTATATAATGATTTGGAAATTGGAAATACGACACTTTAAAAAGGTGTTAATATTGGTAGTAAATCAAAATAATATTGGTAACATCAACTTATAAATACTAAATAGGTGACACAACGGTCTCTTCAAACGATGCTACTTTGTATAGTCCTTTTGTATAGTCCTTGAAAGCTCTCAGCGTCTCGTAAGTATTGAAAATATTTCAGTCCAATTTGTATCTCAAGAATACCACACCGATCGATCTCAAAAGACCAAGTGTCACCTTTGTTCTCAGCTAATTTGTTACGCCATGAATCAAATGAAATTAAATTTACGTTTGTAAAAGACGACACTTCTGACCATAGTTCGTCTTCAAATTTAAATAGCTTCACATTTTTTTCAGGGGTGTTTCCAACAATAAACATATGAAGTGTGTTGCGGATTTTGAAAAAACTGCTTTGGCGACCAATAAAATCAGTACATTGTGGTATGGAAACCTTCGAGAAAGTTTCAGAATCCACATCAAAAGCAATCGTATAACTTTTAGCAGGCGTCCAATAGTGTGGAGATGGAAAATATAAAACATTATTGCATAAAGTTCCGGAAGACAACCAATATAAACTTGAACTGTAATCCGGTCCTTTCAAGAAAGTTAGAGTTTTCCATTCACATGTGTTCCGAGAATACACACGCGGTACAACATCATCCTTACGACGTTGGAGAAGTAATATTTTAACATCGTTAGATGAATCAATATAAATCCCAACTGCATCTTTCTTTAAATCAAAAAAATGTTTAGGTTTCTTATCACACAAATTCAAAAATTGGTTAGTTTTTGGATTCCAAAGAATCAATTCGTTCGGTAACCAATGGATGGAGATCAGTAAAAGACCATATTGAGAAGCAAGAATTGTTAGATTTGAAAGACAAGTGTCAACGGGGAAGGAAATTGTGACAACCCGAGGTTTCAAGGTCAGTGTCTTCGGTTTTACGATTTTCTCGTTCTTGTTTTGTCTATCCATCCGACCCGTAACCCTGTTATACGTGCTAACATAATTGGTAGTTGTTCACTGTGTATATTGTTTGTTTGATTAAGAAACATCACATGTAACTCGACCCAAACATAACATGTAACGCCAACTAATAAACTGTTGGACTAGGTCCAAATACTGATCCGTAATGTTGTATAGTATCGGCCCAAATCATTGTGTTGCACAATTGGCCCACACCACTGTTTGCTAAGCAAACCTTCATCGGCCCAACATGTCATTTGATTTCCTATTAAGACCGGCCCAAACCTCCTATCCGTATAATAATATGTTACGTAGAGTGCATATGATTACTTGAGCAGTTGCAAACCCTAGTTACCCTCTAGCAACTGTTTTACATTCAACTGGTAACAAACGTTTTTTTAAACTGTGAACTCGCATTGGTTATTAACAATATTACTTGCATTGGTTATTGCACTGTTTTACATTCAACTGGTAACAAACGTTTTCTTAAACTGTGAACTCGCCAGCTTTGTCTGATACACTTGTTACATGCTCGCAGGTCGTTAGGGGATGTAAACAGGAGCTTGCTGGCTGGAGGACAGGAGTGGTCATGGTCACACTGATGGACTCATTTGTTAAACACTTATTTATCATGTTGATTAGTATTACTTCATGATACAATAATGCTTCCGCTGAACTTGATGGTTTTTGAATTACTTATGTTTGGATTTTATTACTATTAAATGATGAAACTTTATTTTTAAACTTATGGATTCAATGTAATTGGTGGCTCATTACTAGTGGTCACACGCCTAACAGGGACACTCCCTAGGTGGCATTTCGAGGGTGTGACAGTTTGGTATCAGAGCCACTGGTTATAGTGAACTTGGTTTTAAAATGTTTTACAAACCAGACTATAACTGAACTGATTCGACATCGACCATGACACTCAGCTCCATGCAGCAAGGTTCGTGTCTTGTTTACTATTGCATAGCATATTTAGTACTTACTCATGATTAGTATCACACTCAAACGCACACTTGGCATTACAATACGAATTTCTATGCTATCGGTCTATGCTACGTGTTTTAAGAGTAGGACTCTTCTTGAACTTACATGCTCTATGTTGCGATGTCATTGGTCGTGCTGCTTGAATTTGGGGGAACCTTTTAACACGAGTTGGGAGGAACTGAGATAAACATGCAAATTGGGTTATTATTATGGGTGCACACATAATAACAACGTGGGGTGCATGTGAGTCCCAGTAAATCTCGACTAGTGTGAAAAAGGAATTCCGCTTGGTTAGTCAATCTTGTATTAGAACCTCGAAAACTGTGAATACCATAGCAATACTTGACATCTACTTGAACTTGTCTGTTAATTCGTTCCTTTTTCCCATATTTATAAAATCATGAACGGACGTGGTGGAGGCCGTCGTGGTGGACGTGGTGGAGGCCGCGGTGGTGGACGTGGCCAAATCAATATGACACAAGCTTAGTTAGCGAATTTAATCAACGCCCAGGTGGCTGCAGCCTTGGCAGCTTATCAGGCTGGTACGACATGTACCAAATACTCTTTCTCTTTGAGTCGTATACTTGAGTCTTACTCGTTTGTTATATTTTCTCTCGTTAATAGGTCAGCCGGCGCCACAAAATCCGCCTCACCCACCTGTTTGCACGTTTAAAACCTTCATGGATTGTAAGCCGCAGACCTTCAGTGGGACTGAAGGGGCTGTAGGACTCTTGCGCTGGTTCGAAAAGGCAGAGTCCGTATTCGCGATGTGTAACTGTCCGGTTGGGGACAGAGTGAAATTTGCTGCGGGCACGCTCGAAGATGGTGCCCTGACCTGGTTTAATGCCCAGGTTCAGCTGTTAGGCATCGAGGCGGCGAACCCCACTGCGTGGGACGACTTTAAAGAATTGATGAGGGAGGAATATTGTCCTCGTGATGAAATACATAAATTAGAAAACGAGTATTATGATCTGAAAATGGTGGGATCCGAGATTGAAGCATACGTGAAGCGGTCGTATGAGTTGGCTGACTTGTGTCCGAATTTGTCTCGACCTTTGCCTCGAAGAATTGAGTTGTTTATCAAGGGATTACCTCCACGGGTGAAGGGTTTGGTTACTGCGGCAAACCTTAATAACTTAACTCAGATTGTCTGTTTGGCTCACAAGATCGTTGATCAAGAGGTGGAGAGCAATTCACTACCACCACGTATTTCTAGTACTACTACAGCCGCTACTACTTCCACTGCACCTGCTACTGATAGCAAGCATAAGTGGAACGATATGGACAAGGGGTCCAACTCTGCACAGCCTCAGAAGAAGACGAATACTGGCAGCAACCGCAGTTTCAGCCAGTCATCGTCAGTGAATCAAAACCAGAGTAACAAGTCAGGGCAGGGATCTTATGCGGGGAAGCTACCTTTATGCAACAAGTGTAACTATCATCACAAGGGACAGTGTACTCGGGTTTGTCATCGGTGTAACCGATCAGGGCACGTGGCAAGGGATTGTAGGGCTACACTTCCAGCTCAGCAGCAGCCATCACAGCAGTCGGGTAGACAACAGACTCAGCAGAACCAGGGTACTCAAAAAGGGTGTTACCAGTGTGGGGCCGAGGGGCACTTCAAGCGAGACTGTCCTCAGCTGAAGCAGAACACAGGGGGTAACAACGGGAATAACAATGCTGGAAACAATGGGGATAATATTGCGCGTGGGCGCGGGTTTGTGTTAGGAGCTGGGGAAGCGCGGAACGACGACAACGTGGTTACTGGTACGTTTTCAGTAAACGGTGTATTTGCTTCTATTTTATTTGACTCTGGTGCCGATTGGAGTTACGTGTCTTTGGGGTTCAGTTTTCAGTTAGGGTTAAGTCCTACACCTCTCGTAACGAAACACATAGTAGAGATAGCAAATGGTAAAACAATCGAAGCTTCGCATGTCCTAGTTGGGTGTAAACTCGATCTTCTGGGTCAAGTATTCGACATTGACCTACTTCCCATTACTCTTGGAAGCTTCGACGTGATTATCGGTATGGACGGTTGTCCAAGTATCAGGCGGAGATTCTCTGTAAGGAGAAGATCGTACGTGTCCCTCTCCCTAGCGGAGAATCTTTATCGGTTCAGGGCCATCGTAGTGGTGCCACAGTTAGCATTATTTCAGCAATGAAGGCTCAGAAGTGTCTGCGTAAGGGTTACCCTGCTATGTTAGCCCTCGTTACTGATTCGCAGCCTGATGAGAGAAAGATCAGGGATTTTCCAGTAGTTCGTGAGTTTCCTGATGTGTTTCCTGAGGAACTCCCTAGTCAACCTCCACACTGTCAGGTGGAATTTCAGATCGACCTCGTGCAAGGAGCAGCCCCGATTGCTCGAGCCCCTTATCGTCTTGCACCAGGAGAGTTACAGGAGTTGTCGAATCAACTCCAAGTGCTGTTGGATAGAGGTTTTATCCGACCTAGCTCTTCACCTTGGGGAGCCCCTGTACTATTTGTGAAGAAGAAGGATGGGTCTTTTCGGATGTGTATAGATTATCGCGAGCTCAACAAGGTGACAGTCAAAAACCGTTATCCTTTGCCTCGTATCGACGACCTATTTGACCAGCTGCAAGGGTCAAGTTTCTATTCTAAAATCGACTTAAGGTCGGGTTATCATCAGGTACGAGTTAGAGAGGAGGATGTTTCCAGAACAGCTTTTCAGACGCGGTATGGTCACTACGAGTTTCTGGTTATGCCGTTTGGGTTGACCAATGCACCAGCGGTCTTCATGGATCTCATGAACCGCGTGTGCAAACCGTACCTTGACGACTTCGTTATTGTCTTCATCGATGACATCTTGATTTACTCCAAGAGCCAGGAGGACCACAAGCAGCATTTACGTCTTATCTTGGAGCTCCTGAGGAAGGAGCAGCTTTACGCGAAGTTTTCTAAGTGTGATTTTTGGATTCGGGAAGTACACTTTCTTGGGAATATAATCAACGAGATGGGTATACATGTGGATCCTGCGAAGATCGATGCTATTAGGAATTAGGCGGTGCCAAAGAATCCTTTGGAGGTGCGACAATTCCTGGGTCTTGCAGGGTACTATCATCGGTTTATTCAGGATTTCTCGAAGATTGCTCAACCTCTCACCTCCTTGACGCAGAAGAATGTGGTTTATTCTTGGGGAACAAAACAGGAGGATGCTTTTCAACTTTTGAAACTATGTAGCGCGTCGATGCTATCTCTACCAGATGGTACCGAGGATTTTGTGGTTTATTGTGATGCTTCAATTCAGGGTCTCGGTTGCGTGTTGATGCAATGCGAGAAGGTGATAGCTTATGTTTCTCGTCAGTTGAAGGTGCACGAGAAGAACTATACGACTCACGATTTGGAGTTAGGAGCTGTGGTTTTCGCGTTGAAGATCTGGAGGCATTATCTATACGGTACCAAATGCACCATCTACACCGATCACAAAAGCCTTCAGCATATCTTCGACCAGAAAGAATTGAATATGCGGCAACATCGTTGGATAGAGCTTTTGAACGATTACGAGTGTGCCATCAAGTATCACCCAGGGAAAGCTAATGTTGTGGCTGATGCACTTAGCCGAAAGGAGACGAAGCCTAAGCGCGTTCGTGCTCTGCAGCTTACTATTCACTCTGGTTTACCAGCTCAGATTCGTTCTGCTCAGATCGAAGCCTTGAAGGAAGAGAACATCGAGGCCGAGTGCTTGCGGGGTATGGAAAAACGACTGGAGAAGAGGTCTGACGACATTTATTACTTTATGGAGCGGGTATGGGTTCCTCTGTATGGTAAACTTCGAGAACTTGTGATGGATGAAGCGCACAAGTCCCGATATTCTATTCATCCGGGATCGGATAAGATGTATCAGGATCTTAAAATTTCGTATTGGTGGCCGAATATGAAAGCCCTCATCGCCACATACGTGAGTAAATGCTTGACTTGTGCTAGAGTCAAAGCAGAGCATCAGAAACCCTCGGGTCTACTTGAGCAGCAAAAGATACCCACGTGGAAGTGGGAACATATTGCTATGGATTTTGTTACAGGGTTACCGAGGACTCAGGCTGGAAACGATACCATTTGGGTGATTGTTGACCGTCTCACAAAGTCAGCGCATTTTCTGGCAATCAAGGAAACAGACAATTTTTCTCAGCTTGCAGCAATTTATCTTTAAGAGGTGGTTTCTAGACATGGAGTACCAACTTCTATCATCTCAGATCGAGATCCGCGTTTCACTTCTGAATTATGGCAGTCGATGCATAAATCGTTCGGTTCACAACTCGATATGAGTACTGCTTATCACCCACAGACGGATGGTCAGAGTGAGCGCACTATTCAAACGCTTGAAGACATGTTGCGTGCGTGTGTGATTGATTTAGGGAAAGGTTGGGAGAAACATTTGCCGTTGACAGAGTTCTCTTACAACAACAGCTACCACACTAGCATTCAGGCAGCTCCATTCGAGGCACTGTACGGGCGAAAGTGCCGTTCTCCTCTCTGTTGGGCTGAAGTGGGTGACAGTCAGATCACAGGTCCTGAGCTTGTACTTGAAACTTCAGAAAAGATTGTTCAGATCAGGGATCGTATGGCAGGGGCACGCGATCATCAGAAAAGCTACGCTGATAAGCGTAGAAAACCTTTGGAATTTGAAGTTAATGATCGGGTTATGTTGAAAGTTTCACCGTGGAAGGGCGTTGTACGCTTTGGGAAGCGTGGCAAGCTTAATCCACGCTACGTGGGGCCATTCAAAATCCTGGAGCGGATCAGTAAAGTCGCTTACAAGCTTGAGTTACCTGCTGTGTTGGGTAATGTTCACGATGTCTTCCACGTTTCGCAACTAAAGAGGTGTTTTGCTGAGGACCCACTAGTGGTACCCTTCCAAGAGCTGAAGATCGACGACAAGCTACAGTTTGTCGTAGAGCCCGTTGAGATTATGGATCGAGAGGTTAAAGTACATAAGCACAGTCGTATTCCAATTGTCAAAGTTCGTTGGAACTCAAGACGTGGACCGGAGTTCACATGGGAGCGAGAGGATCAAATGAAGCTCAATTATCCACATCTTTTTCCTGAAGACAAAGCGGAGACTAGTAAAGCTGGTGAATTTCAGGGCGAAATTCCTCTTCAAGTTGGGGATGATGTGACACCTGAGCAACATCCGCAACAATCCTGATTATCACCCCACTTCTCGTGCTTACTTGTCAAATTTCGGGACGAAATTTCTTTCAAGTTGGGGATGATGTGACAACCCGAGTTTTCAAGGTCAGTGTCTTCGGTTTTACGATTTTCTCGTTCTTGTTTTGTCTATCCATCCGACCTATAACCATGTTATACGTGCTAACATAATTGGTAGTTGTTCACTGTGTATATTGTTTGTTTGATTAAGAAACATCACATGTAACTCGACCCAAGCATAACATGTAACGCCAACTAATAAACTGTTGGACTAGGTCCAAATACTGATCCGTGATGTTGTATAGTATCGGCCCAAATCATTGTGTTGCACAATCGGCCCACACCACTGTTTGCTAAGCAAACCTTCATCGGCCCAACATGTCATTTGATTTCCTATTATGACTGGCCCAAACCTCCTATCCGTATAATAATATGTTACGTAGAGTGCATATGATTACTTGAGCAGTTGCAAACCCTAGTTACCCTCTAGCAACCGCCGGCAACCCCTACTCCCTCTCGAAGTTTTGTTGCACCCTTGTGAGCATCTAATTCCCGGTAAGCACCTTCACACCGTACATTGTTGATGGTTGTGATGTCTTGTCTGTGATCTATTGGGTATTAGAAACTATAATTACATGTTACGTAAATTAGGGTCTTGGTATCTTAAGAGTTAAGTCGATGGAGTGTATTATGTGTGTTAACAATTTGATGTTTTATATTCTGGCATGCTCACTGATTGATCGATGATCTTGGTGGCCATGTGAATATTGGATAACCTAAATGATTTATGCATGAGATGTATTCAATAGTTAATTCGGTTGATCAGATTGTCAGTAAGCATGTGATGGCCATATATGTTGCTAGCAATTGATTGACTTATTAGGACTCATGTTAGTCAATTATATTAGTGGGATTATGATTGAAACTCATTGACCAATTGAATGTTAGAGCCTCATTGAACCACCGATGATGACCATTAAATATATATTAACCATTATCAATAACCTTGACCATTACTAGTTGCATGAATTGAAACTTTAACCTGTGATTGTCGGCCACTGGTCCCTTTGTGCATGTGATTTTTAAGTGCAATGAGCTAACAGGCTACCATGCAAATTAGTTGGGTTCATTTGTCAAAACATAGGGTATCGACCCGATACAATTGTCAGCCCACTAAGCACACCGGTTCAATAAGATAGTAATCGAAAATCATAGCCGGCCATGATTGTAAGGAGCATCTAAATGCAATTATTGTCACACGATTTGTTCTCTTGTTATGTCAATTCATGACATTAAGTGTCAGACTTTTGTGTGATTTCATTTAGCACGTCGGTCATTGACAAATTGCATGAGAAGTCATTACTGTTTGCATGTGGACTGGAAGTTTCATTGAGTTTGTACAACGCCTATGTGCTATTATTTGGAGATCACTGCTTAAATGCACACTATGATTACAACTTGTATGCAAACAACGTGAATGTAAACTGACTTCGTATGCATGAACATTATAGGCTTTGACTGATTTGGTGTGTGTGGGTAACTGGTCATACCGAGCAAAACTAAGGTGAGTTCACTACATTCGAGCATGCGTTCCGGTGGTTGGGGACAGTCAGTGGGTATCCCGTGGAGGGATAAGTCTTTTGGGTAAAAACGGGTATATTGGTTAATATTCTCACCTATCATTCTTGTAAGTCCCTTATATTGTTACCTGGAGGGTAACGGGTATTAGTTGGTAGCGCTACTTAGGTTTGGCACCCTCACACCGCTCCTAGATAGGACGGAGGTGAACTAATGACCCAGTCGGGGCCCAATACTAGATAGGAGTACGTGGGAAGGGCAGTCATGTATTTCAGGAGCCGTCTTGTTCGGAATTGAGATATTAACAATATTACTTGCATTGGTTATTGAACTGTTCTACATTCAACTAGTAACAAACGTTTTCTTAAACTGTGAACTCGCCAGCTTTGTCTGATACACTTGTTACATGCTCGCAGGTCGTTAGGGGATGTAAACAGGAGCTTGCTGGCTGGAGGACATGAGTGGTCATGGTCACACTGATGGACTCATTTGTTAAACACTTATTTATCATGTTGATTAGTATTACTTCATGATACAATAATGCTTCCGCTGAACTTGATGGTTTTTGAATTACTTATGTTTGGATTTTATTACTATTAAATGATGAAACTTTATTTTTAAACTTATGGATTCAATGTAATTGGTGGCTCATTACTAGTGGTCACACGCCTAACAGGGACACTCCCTAGGTGGCATTTCGAGGGTGTGACAGTTTGGTATCAGAGCCACTGGTTATAGTGAACTTGGTTTTAAAATGTTTTACAAACCAGACTATAACTGAACTGATTCGACATCGACCATGACACTCAGCTCCATGCAGCAAGGTTCTTCTCTTGTTTACTATTGCATAGCGTATTTAGTACTTACTCATGATTAGTTTCACACTAAAACGCACACTTGACATTACAATACGAATTTCTATGCTATCGGTCTATGCTACGTGTTTTAAGAGTAGGACTCTTCTTGAACTTACATGCTCTATGTTGTGATGTCATTGGTCGTGCTGCTTGAATTTGGGGAAACCTTTTAACATGAGTTGGGAGGAACTGAGATAAACATGCAAATTGGGTTATGATTATGGGTGCACACATAATAACAACGTGGGGTGCATGTGAGTCCCAGTAAATCTCGACTAGTGTGAAAAAGGAATTCCGCGTTGTTAGTCAATCTTGTATTAGAACCTCGAAAACTGTGAATACCATAGCAATACTTGACATCTACTTGAACTTGTCTGTTAATTCGTTCCTTTTTCCTATATTTATAAAATCATGAACGGACGTGGTGGAGGCCGTCGTGGTGGACGTGGTGGAGGCCGCGGTGGTGGACGTGGCCAAATCAATATGACACAAGCTGAGTTAGCGAATTTCATCAACGCCCAGGTGGCTGCAGCCTTGGCAGCTTATCAGGCTGGTACTACATGTACCAAATACTCTTTCTCTTTGAGTCGTATACTTGAGTCTTACTTGTTTGTTATATTTTCTCTCGTTAATAGGTCAGCCGGCGCCACAAAATCCGCCTCACCCACCTGTTTGCACGTTTAAAACCTTCATGGATTGTAAGCCGCAGACCTTCAGTGGGACTGAAGGGGCTGTAGGACTCTTGCGCTGGTTCGAAAAGGCAGAGTCCGTATTCGCGATGTGTAACTGTCCGGTTGGGGACAGAGTGAAATTTGCTGCGGGCACAGAAGATGGTGCCCTGACCTGGTGGAATGCCCAGGTTCAGCTGTTAGGCATCGAGGCGGCGAACCCCACTGCATGGGACGACTTTAAAGAATTGATGAGGGGGGAATATTGTCCTCGTGATGAAATACAGAAATTAGAAAACGAGTATTATGATCTGAAAATGGTGGGATCCAAAATACGCTTAAGTTCATTCTCCAGCATCTTCGACCCAACATTGTATTAAGATTCTGATAGTAGTTAAAATATAAATGAAAGCGTATTAAGATTCTGATAGTAGTTAAAATATAAATGAAACCATAATCTAAAATGAACAACAAAATATAAATAAAAATTTAGTTGATACAATTAGAAAAATTAAAATAATAAATTTTGCTCACTTTTCCTTGAATGTCAGCATCTGATCAAAATTGTCGTCAATGAAAAGCCGTGTACCATCAAAATTTGTAGTTTCCATTTTACTTAAATATGATTGTTAATTAATAAAGAAACAAATTTATCTAAAATAACTTTTATATGTTATTGCATTATAAATGGAAATATGACTTTACAAAACTTTTGAAATTACAAATAGACAAAATCGACCAAATAATTTAACATAAATAAATTGTCATTGTTTTGTTAATTATTATAAATATTTATAAGTTTCCTAAAATTAATAATAAGTTAATAAAAATATAAGATATACATCTAGAAATAAGTCAACATAGAAATTCAAACATCAACTTATTTGGTAATTTGACTGTTATGTTTTATGGTGTGTAAGATATATTCAATTGTTGTATTTTTTAATAAAAATATATAAAACTAACATTCGTATTGAAAAAAATACATAAGTAACTATCATAATTCGAACAAAATATCGAATCAGAAATACTCACATCAGAAAAAACTATGGAGGATAGACTCGATTCAAAAATAAATATATATAACTGCAAATGAAGTAAGCAATTTTTTAAAAAAATATAACCGTAACATATTTATAGAAACAATGTCTAATTAAAGGAACAGACTTATAATTCAAATTTCAAAAATTAACCTTAAAAAACAGTAGTCTATTTATAGAAAAAAAAATTTAAAAAGAAATTAAATGTTTCTTTAAAGCTAAATTGAACAAATGATAACTGAAAAATCAAAGAATATGAACTTCAAAATATTGATAATTTAATAAGAATAAAACACACTATACAACAGTAATCTATTTATAGAAACAAAAACAACTTTAAAAATGAAATTAAAGGCATCTTTAAAGAATTAACAACTAACTAAATACAAAAATTATAACTAAATGACTCACGATAAATAATCATCAATAATTTTAAAATCAAACACATTAATGGAAAACTTTCAAATTTAGATTCAAAATAATAATTGACTTCGTAATTGTAAATTTAAAATCAAACAAAATAATGGTTTACTTCAAAATTTAAATTTAAAATAATGATTGATTTCAAAATTTAAAATTTCAAAATCAAATCACTAAGGAAACATACAAAAAATATAGGATCATATTCCTCAATCAACTTTAACAACGAATGAGAATTGTTTTTAGGATCCATAACTGGAAAGGAAGTACCATTGTTTTAAAAAATATATAATGGTAATATACTTATAGAAACAAAGTCTATTTAAAAAAAAAACGAATCATAAATCCGAATACAAAAATCATCTTTAACAACAGTAATCTGTTTATAGAAACAAAAACAACTTTAAAAATGAAATTAAAGGCATCTTTAAAGAATTAACAACTAACTAAATAAAAAAATTATAACTAAATGACCCACGATAAATCATCATCAATAATTTTAAGACATTGACATATGGAAGTTGTTCTCCCCACAATAAGGTTGCAAAATCATACGGTATTTCCTATCAATCGAAACAAAAAAAAAAAACATCTAAGTTGCAATAACTTATTGTGTGCACAAAACTGAAAACTTAAGAAACATACCAAAAATATAGGATCATAGTCCCCAATCAACTTTAACAACGAAGGATCGTTGTTTTCAAGATCCATAACTGCAATGGAAGTAACCACTGTTTTAAAAAATATAACAGTAATCTATTTATAGAAACAAAGTCTATTTACATAAACCGAATCATAATTTCGAATACAAAAATCATCTTTAACAACACTAATCTATTTACGGAAACAAAAACAACTTTAAAAAGAAATTAAAGACATCTTTAAAGAATTAACAATTAACTAAATACAAAAATTATAACTAAATACAAACAATTATAACTCACAAAACAAACCATAAGAAGTTCAAAAGATAATCACATAAAATTTTAACTTAACACCTAAAGAAAAAAATAAAAAAGAAAGACTATACATATCAAAAAACAAACAACAACAACATAACTGAACTAACCTGTTTTTGGTCGACGAACAATTCGAAAAATATAGGATCATAGTCCTCAATCAACTTTAACAACGAAGAAGCGTTGTTTTCATGATCCATAACTGCAATGGAAGTAACCATTGTTTAAAAAAATATAACGGTAATCTATTTATAGAAACAAAGTCTATTTACAGAAACCGAATTATAATTTCGAATACAAAAATCATCTTTAACAACACTAATCTATTTATAGAAAGAAAAACAGATTTAAAAAGAAATTAAAGACATATTTAAAGAATTAAAAACTAATTAAATACAAGAATTATAACTAAATACAAAAAATTATAACTCACAAAACAAACCATAAGAACTTCAAAAGATAATAACATAAAATTTCAAATTAACGCCTAAAGACAAAAATAAAAAATAAAGACTATACATATCAAAAAACAAACAACACCAACAAAACTGAACTAACCTGTTTTGGTCGACGAACAATTCGAGTCCAATTGTCACAAAAGATTGAGGGTTTACCATGAGAAAAACAAACCATAAAACATTCAGAACATATGTTTTTAATTTTTGAAAAAAAAAATACAGAACAGAAAGGATAAAATCAAACCTACACAAACTTAAAAAAAAAGAAAACAACTATAACATTTAACTAACCTCTGTTGTTTCACGAATGATCGGAGTCCGATTTTATCCAAGATTTAGGGTTCCACATGAAAAACAAAATCAACAAAAATCAGTAACTTTGATAAATGTAGATGATGATAATAAAACCTTTGATCTTGATTTTGTTTTCAAAAAAACAAAAAGATAAATGCTCAATAGCTTGATTAAAGATACACAATAGATAAACAACAAATTAAAACAACATACCTTCAATTTTTATGATCAGATCTACAAAGTTTAGGACAAAGAAGAAGTTAAATGCATTCGACACAATCTTTATAAAATCAAGTTTCTATAGAATTGAATAACATAAATAAAGCAGATTTAGGATCGATTGTGTAGATTACAATCGTAAAACAAAGAAATCAGAAACAATAAAATCAAAAACATAGAAACATACCTTTGATTGGTTAATAGGATTGATTTGTGTGAAGAAGATGATGTTGCAGAGATTTGGCTATGGTTTAGAATTGAGGATCTTGGTGGTGGTGATAGGAGAGAGGATGCAACTTAGTTTTTTAGGGTTTGTAAAGTGTGTGCAAGAAGAATGAGAAAAAAAAAGAAATATATACTATGACTCGAATTCAAAAAACCCGACCCAACTTAATTCGGATCCCGCCTTTTTTCTTGGAATCGTGATTGTACAAAGCAAATTGGGATTTCCCTCCTAAACCAAATTGCCACATCAGCCTAGATGGCCAAAGACAAAGGACACATAGCCCAAATCCATCTCATTTATATATATATATATATATATATATAGATTGTCGTTAATTTGTAATTTATATATTTTTTCCCAGGGAAACAAAATGCAAGCAGGTATAGTTAAGAGATAGTTTGAGGGCAATAAAAGTTCTTGTGGAGGACTTTTTGATCATTAAAAGTCTTAAGTATCAGAAAAGATTTTTGAAAGTACATATATGTTGACAACCCACTTAAAGGAACCTTCACACCTAAAACCATAGTAACCCGTTACATTCGTTTTAGCAGGCCGTTGATGAGGATTGTCAAAATTATAAACAAAACTACAAATGTCGAGCTCAAAGAAGTGTTTAGAGATTTGTAGAATGTAATGTGTAGCTTCATATTATATTGTTCGATCTAATAAAAATAATTAAATTACGTACATTTTTTTACACTTTATAAAACTAACTTTATTGTTATCATCAAACCCGTGTAAGACACGAGTCTATAAACTAGTATATATTATATATATAGGGTTAGGTTAACGTACAAATGCCCTTATCATACATTAAGTACGCTACAATCTCAGTCGTCCGATCATCTTCCCGCATTGAATTCGCATTTTTTTTTGTAACAATTTCGCATGTTGGCTTTTTAACATGCGATTTCATCAAAATTACCACGTGCGAAATTGTTACAAAAAAACAACATGCTATTTCATCAAAATTATCACATGCGAAATTGGTACAAAAAAACAACATGCGAATTCATCAAAAATTATCACATACGAAATTGTTATAAAAAAACAACATGCTATTTCATCAAAATTATCACATGCGAAATTGGTACAAAAAAAATAACATGCGAATTCATCAAAAATTATCACATGCGAAATTGTTATAAAAAAACAACATGCGATTTTAAAATGCTGGAAGATGATCTGACGGCTGAGATTGAAGCGTACCGTAATGTTGTAGAAGGCGCTAGGCGCTAGTCGGGCAGTGAGGTACCGCCTATGGATTAATCGGGATTAATCGGAATGGGATTTTTATATGTATTTTTTCAAAATTATATATATATACCCAATAATATAAAAATAATACTTCAAAATTCACATAAATACTTCAAGTTTCAGATAGATAGTATGGTTCGATTTTGACCGATTTTGACCAATTTTGACCGCCTAGGACCGATTTTGACCGATTAATATAGTCCGATTAATCCGATTTTTTACCGCCTAGGACCGCCTAGGTACCGCCTTTGACCGACTTTGACCATGGCCGATTAATTGACCGACTAGCTCAAAATTAGGTAGTAAGTGGCCGCCTAGGCCGATTTCTGCAACACTGAGCGTAAGTAATGTACGATAAGCAATATTGTACAGTACACTTTAGCTATATATATATATATATACATATATATATATATATATACATATATATATATATATATATATACGCGTGTGTGGAGAGGATCATGAGAAAACTAAATCTAAATGAGAAAAGTAGAAAACTAACTAGAAAAGCCTAAAAATGCTAAAAAAACATACCAAATTTTCTTTTTTTTACATTTTTTTATAAAAAATCGCTATTTTTTATATATAAAATTTTTTTTCAAAAAAAAAAAAATTGTACTGCACATGTGCATTATATGTGTGCTACACATGTGCACTATATCCGTAATAGTGCACATGTGCAATACAACAAATTTTCTTTTCTTTTAAGTTTCTTTCCATGCATAAAAACTAGCGAGTTTTTTATAAAAATTTATATAAAAAAATTTGTATGTTTTTTAGTCTTATTTAGTTAGTTTTTTGGTTTTCTCATTTAAACTGGTTTTCTTATGATCTATCCCTTATGGGTGTGTGTGTTATATGTATATGTGTGTTAGTGTGTGTGAGAAGAAGGAGACCCGGCATCAACGTCTCCCTCCATGCCGTTAAAGACGCCGCCGCCCCTATGGAAATGATGTTGGGGGTGTCGCCGGGCCTGGACGACCCCACACCGCGTATCCTCACTATTACTCCAATCTCAACCCTCCACTTCGATGTACCAGTAGTCCACTAAGTTAATTATGGTAACAACCCAAATATTTGTCTTCTATGTAGTTACTCATACATGAAATTTGTCAGCAATTCAACCCAACATTAAATGTCCGTAAAATCAGCATCTTTTTAGCTATCCCAAAAAAAAGTAAAGAATAAAAAATAAAAAAAAACATTTTTTTTACTATTAATTCTGCAGCCACACGTGTTTTGAAATTGTATTAGAAAAGCACCATTGACATATATGTAAGATGGATTACAAGCATTACATATAACTTATAACGTAGAGTTTCATGTGTAGCATATACTTGATTTAGTACACAGAAAGTAACAAGATAACATCAAAATAAAGTACAGACATTTCATTGCACACCTTGTAAGCATGACAAAAACAAGCAAAACATATGCAAGATTTAACCTTGATGGATACAAATATATTCACCCGATCAGATGCCATTACCTTCCTGAACAGATTCTGTCAGAATGGGGTAAACTATGAATCACAACAAGTCTTTGATCAAAGAACCACCGCAGACAATAGATGAAAAGTAACACCCTGCCTTCTCAGGTAATTAACACATGGAACGGAATTGAAGGAGTATTACAGAGGAAAGGAGAATAGTAGGTGACACACCTGTAAAGGAGTCTCACCAAAAACTCTTAAGTATAAACCTTTTTCATAAATAAGGCATTTTAAATTACGGGTACATTTAGATTTTAGGGGTTATAGTTCCTATCATGGCTAACATGACCTGAACCCGGTACAGAAGTTATTAGGTTTTAGACTATTCTATGGGGTTGTTTAAAAAATGTGAGTTTAGATTGACTTGTTTACGTGTTTAATTATAACATTGTGTTTGAGACGTTGTACTAGAATTAAAATAAGCAATACATAATTCATAATTTCCACCGGCCCATTTGATCCGTTTACAACCTTATGATACCCATTGATCACAATTCATTTCTAATGTGTTATACGGATTAAAACTAAGGGTGGAAGGTATCGTTCAATCACTTAGGGTGTTTGGTTATTCTCTAGCCAATAATATCATGTCATGTCAAGTCGTCATTCCACTCCTCATTTTGCACTCAATCACTGGCAATGGTCAACACCTAGAGAGTGATAAAGAATTTAAAAAAAATTGTGGTTGATTGAAAGGGGTTGGGACCCATCATTAAACCCCCCCTCCCCTCTCTCCTCCTCCCCTTCTCTTCCCGCATCGGTGAGTAGTCACCAAAATCACCACTCCCCACTCACCGATCCACCACCGGCAATCATTCCCCGTGCGGCAACTCCCCTCCTCGATCACACTCCCCGCCATGATGCTCTCCACCCTAATATATTTGACATAAATGAATATATAATCGTGTTTGATTAATAAATCTAAACCCAACCTGAAATCACATAAGTTAGATAAATCAATTGCGAAGCGTATATATCCATGAGATCCAATCCATATTCATTAAACAATCAAATCTTGATATCTATACGAAAAAGTCCCTACACATCACCACCATTTCTTTTTTACAATAGCCACACCATATCCAAAATGTCACAAATTAATTCGTTCGGATTTGACTTGGATACATTTTGTAATTACTTTTATCCAGATACGTCTTTGAAAATTCATGTACCTTGTTTGAGCTTGAAAAAATGTATCATTCCGTCATGTTTTTTATTATTATTTTTTAAAATTAAATTGGTATTGGTATTGGACTCACTAAACTTATTCTAAACCATAAAAATTGTTTTGTTAATGGGCCTATTTTGAAGTTGGTTGGTGTATACTATTAAGAAAAAGAAAAATTAACATATATATATATATATATATATATATTGGTTTTTTTTTTTAAAAACACGTGTCCCTCGAAATCACGGGCCCTGTGCGGTTGTCCTCCCCGCACACCCTCATCACCGCCACTGCTTTTATCGTTGAATTTTTATGGTTGTAACAAGGTGGTTTTAGTTATTTTTATCTTTTGATAATCTGAATAATATAATAAAATACAAAAATATAGTTGTTATCACTAGAAAATTTGACTTGGATACATTTTGTAATTACTTTTATCGTTGAATTGTTAGGGTTGTAACAACATCGTTTTAGTTATTTTTATATTTTGAAAATCTGAATAATGATATAATAGAATACAAAAATATAGTAGTTATATATATTACCTTGAAAAATCTTACTTTGCTTGTCAATATCATTGATGATGTATATCTTAATGTCCAAACGGTACACTTACTAATTATAGGGTTAACAATGACAATGGACTGATGTCGCCTTTATATAACCCCAAATAGCAAATAGTTTTTCTCATCTTTCAAGCACTTCAACTCTCACCCTATCTTCTAGTATCCTAAACATAAACAAACATGCTTACACAAGCGAGTCTCACTCTTTCCCCCCTTGAATCCATTCGAAAACATCTTCTTGATGATAATTTCGAGCTTTTCCTAATAATTATCAAAACCATGATATCTTTTCAATCATTGATATCAATGATTGGAGTTTTCTCCAGGACTCTTGCGAATCATCGCTAAATAAAGAAAACATCTCCAACTTGGTATTGAATTCAGTTCATCAAATTCAACAGACTTTTATAACTCTTCTTCAAGCCTCATTTTTGCAAATATAGTAGATGATCCACCTAAACATTCACTAAATCTTGATGATTTCAGCGCATATAATTTTTTAGTTGATATGAGTGACGGTAACCATGAAGGTGCAAATCATCTCATATTCAAAACAACACTCAGCAAACGTTTCAAAACGTCAATTTAGATGACTTCACAGATATTCCAACAATTTGCAGAGAACCACAACCTCAATTATCTCCTGTCACATTCTCTAATCTCACAGCCATTAACAAAAGAACGAAGAAAGCTGCAAACAAACCACTAAAACTGGATTTCTTGACCGGGCATGTCATTCTTATTGGCGATGAGGCTCCGCTAAATGAGAAGGATAGTTTTCCTAGTAATGAGGATGGGTTTCAAGCTAAAAAAGTACCCGTATTGCCTAAAAGAAGGTACAGAGGTGTAAGACGACGGCCATGGGGGAAGTTTGTTGCCGAGATGAGGAATCCGAAGAAGAAAGGTAAAAGATTGTGGTTAGGGACCTATGACACACCTGAAAAAGCCGCTTTGGCGTATGATCGAGCAGTTTTAAGCATCTGGGTTCTCATGCTTTGCTTAATTTCCCGCATATGATCGGGTTGCACCAAGAAAATTCCAAAAGTCCTACCATAAAATAGCGACATATACGGAAATCGTAGTCCCGATGATCAACTTCTACCTCATCGGAGTCTTTAGAACTATTAAATAGCAACTTTAGACTTGTCAAGATGGAAAAAAATAAAAAAAAAACAAGAAATTAGAGTATTTTGGACGTTCTTTGTCTTCGACACATGCAATTTTGACCGTAGTTTCAAACAATTATAGTTCCAAATAATTATAAATGAATTGATAGAACAAATTCAGGGTATATGATAGGGAGTTTTGTGTTCTTAATACTAGATTACAACACAGACTTGTTCAAAGAAAAAAATATTCCCTAATATGCCATATAAAGTAGAATTAATTAATTGTATACGAAGACGTAACTTGATAATTGTTGATGCATTTTTTTGTGTCTGTTACTAGTCTTATATGTAATGTTGTAGTTTGTACGGTCTTTATTAATTATCGAGTCTGTATTCGCAGTCGACCAAGTCGGATATCCTCCTATCCGCTTGTGTCTGACGTGTTTGTCTCTTTGTTATGTATTTGGTAGTAAAACTATGCATGTTGCATATTGAGGGTATATCTGTCATTTGTTTAAGTATTTGTGCCTTCTGTTTCTGCTGCATGTGGTTTGCAGAAACAGTTAACTATTTGCAGGCCTTGGCGAAACACTCTGTTTCGTCAAGTACATGTCGACGAAACAGAGATGGTAACATTTGGTTCTGTTTCGTCAAGGTGGTCAATGAATCAAATGTGATTTGTTGACTGTTGGGCTTATTATTGGGCTTTCTTCTGTTTCGTCAGCCCACTTTCAGTTTCGTCAAGTTGTTCAGCCCATCTGCTATATAAGGCACAGGTATGTCACAGTTTAGTCTCAGAGATGAGAGAATACCCTGAAGGTCACTTTGTGTAAACTGTGTTTGTATCAGTTGTGCATTCTCATCCAGTTAATCAAACGATTGTGTTTCTTTGGTTAACCACTGTCTTTACTTTGTTCTATGTTTGATTTGGCTTAGTTAAGTGGATTCCGCACACTTAACTTTGTTTGTTATAAACAAGGATTTTGTGGTGAAAATCGATCCTCCGATTTAGGGACCTACAAGTCGTATCAGAGCCATGGTACCCGATTTAGTAAATCTAACCATTTACTAAATCACATGTGCTCTAGATCTGTGTTTTTTCGTGATTTTTTCAAGATCTAAGAAAATGGTGAAATAAGAAAAACCCAGATTTGAACCCGCATATGCAGATCTGTGATGGAACGGACTGTACAAAAGGTTTGGGTTTTGTATTTCACACCAGAATATCAAGTTATCATCATCAAATATCATATATACAATGTTTTTATACAAATCTGCAAAAGAACAGTAAACTATGTTCTTGAAGATGGGTGGCGGCTGGTTAAAGAACTAGGGTTTCTTCAAATCCGCACCCGAAGAAGACTCCATTGGTCGAGCTCGACGAACATTGGATGTTCGTCAAAACCTTGAATGTTCGTCACTTACTGTTTGGCGAAGATTGACCCCTGCTACCGCCGTCGCTGTCCCCACTCGAACCACCACCACACTTCACCGTCTCCGATTCACCGGTCAACCACCAAACCAGCTCCACCCCCGTACATCCGCAACCCACCCTTTTCCTCCACAAATCGAAACAAAATATCCATAATATGGATTCCGATACGACGGAGGAGAGGGAGGAGCTCCGGTAGCAACTATTTGTTTAAGTGAATTTGGAGGTGAAACAGGAAATCGATCAAAGGATTTCGATTTTTGGATGTTTGGTATCGCAGTAGTAACGACGGCTGAAGACGATTAGAATAGTTCACGATGATGAATGTCACACCCCCAAATTACCACCTAGGGTATGTCCCTGTTGGAGGTGCAACGATCCAACAAAGAGCCACCAATCATATCAAACACAATTTATAATGTATTGAAATACCCAATTGAAAGAAATGTATCGTTTGAAAAGTTAAACCAAAACCAAAAGCGGAAGCATAAATGTAAAAGTGTGTAAATGTATCAAAACCAAATCGATATAATTGTTTATTATGACCATAACCACTCCAGCAGCATCAGACGGCAAGCTCCCAAGTTCCTTCAATAATTACCTACAAACATGTAAACAAGTGTGTCAGACTACGCTGGTGAGTTCAAGGTTTGTGTTTGTTTACCAAGTAGTGTTACCAATAAGGTGAGCAAAACAGTTTACAAGACAATATGTTGTTTGTTGTTATGATGTTTGATGTTTCGATGTTGTTATTACTCGATTACCGAATGGCCATATGATATGTGATTGCCAACCCCAATGCCTCTATCAAAGCATTGGTCATGTTTTAAGGTAATTAGTTCACGCCCGTTCTCCTCGAACGTCGTGAGGGTGCCAAACCTAATAGCGCTATCAACTAATAACCCCTGTTGCCCTACAAGCAACGACCCGGTAGATGTAGTGGTCTTACAATGATAGAAAACTGAGTATGATAACCAACATCCCATTACCCATGCATTCCTCCTCGGAACGTTACCCGTTATCCCTTCCCTGGGATCCATGCTTGAGAAAAGAGCAATGAACTCACCTTGGTTTGCTCGGTAAGGCTAATTACTCGTTTATAGTTGGACACCCGAATCCTAGTATTATTTCAATGCCAGTCAGTTTCACATACTCATACACATTCACTTATGTTATTCACTCCTTTCACATACTACACAAATAGTGCACTAGCATTTAGACAAATTGTACAAGTTGTATCCATCAATTAACACTGACCATAATACACGAAAGTATTTGTCACACATATCATGTAAACTATTGTCACACCCCGACCACGTTAAAACAACAAAACGTGGCGGAAACTATTCCAGAGTGTTTGTTGCGCTAAACTGATTGCGTTTGCGCATCAGTTCGCGTATAACTTTCCAGAAAGCGATTTAGAGCTTGGAATCGAACGAGAATTGATATGTGCAAATGATACACATATTTATACGAATCCCAAGTAAGAAATACAATATTTCATTGATTTGGTATTTGTTTGATGGCCGTGGAGGCACAGATGTCACAGTCTCCCCTACTTCAGGAAATTTCGTCCCGAAATTTTAACTAGAGGAAATTTGTGAGAACGATTGAGCATCACGATTAGATATGATGTCCAAAGGAACACCATGTCGAGATACAATCTCATCAACATAAATCTTTGCAAGATTATTAGCAGATAGATCTTCGTGAGTCGGAACAAAATGAACTGTCTTCGTTAATTGATCGATAACAACTCATATAGCATCATGACCTTTAGATGTACGTGGTAATTTAGTGATGAGATACATAACAACGTTCTCCCACTTCCAAACCGGTATCTCTGGTTATACAAACAAACCAGAAGGTCGTTGATGTTCAGCCTTGACTTTGAGATAAGTTAGGCATTTCGAAACATGAAGTCGAAAAGATAAGACAGCACCGGTTAGGGTTATGAACTTCTAGTAACTTTAATATCATTATGCTTGCAATGTAAGAGGGACACTTATATACAAGTATATGAAGCGTCATTGGTGCGTCCACCGTACCTCCATTACATTGTTCACATTCCGTTATTGTTGTCACTATAGGTTCTTACACATGATAAATCTTACTGTGATTTTTGTGCACTGAATTTCATAATTATGTACGCGTCCATAATTACATAATTCGTTGCATAGTCCACACAGTGTATTCTATAATGTGTAGGGGAAAACCCGATAAACAAACCTGTGATGAGTGTGACTAGACCACCATAGAGTCCTCTAGATCAATTAATGATCTTTTAAAACAGACCCCCAAGGAGTCTTTCCAACTATATCATCACATGTCATTCCTAACCAGATTTGAATCAATCTTTTTACTAGACCACCCAAAGGGTCTCTTTTCGAATTAAGGAATGGTACTATAAAATCCAAGGGTCTTAACTACCACGTAGAAGCCCATTAAGAATTTAAGGTAGTACCTTTGGATATCCTACTATGAATCCCTCATATGAAGATATGGAAGGTTCTACGAGGATTTGAATAACTCGGATTACACAAAAACATAAAAGAAACACATAATCACATAATCGTTTAACTTGACCTTTAATTTGTTATCTTTGGACACGGGTATTTAAAGCACACCAGGAATCCAATCCGTGGATTTCATTTGGCGCTTTAAACATCTTCAAAAATCTAACTATGAAGATAGAGAGATCTTGATAGGAATTCGGCTCGTCCTTATTGAATTGTACGTATTAAGGCGTACAAAGAATCCAATCAAGGGTTCCGATTTGAGCGATAATCATCCACATGGATCTAATTGCAAAGATAATAAGATTCTACATGGATTTCGAAATTCGAATAGCAGGAGATGCTTCGAAACCTTGCACTAAACGTGCTTAAGTTAACGCATGAGGTAGAATCCTCATGAATACCCTGCTCGTTGACTATATGACCCAAGAATTGAACTTCTTTAAGCCAGAATTCACACTTGGAGAATTTAGCGAAAAGTTGTTCCTTCTTCAGGAGTTCCATTGTTAAGCGAAGGTGTTGCTCGTGCTCGGCTCGAGACTTCGAATAGACAAAAATATCGTCGAAGAACACAATGATGAACTTGTCTAAATAAGGTTTATAGACCCTATTCATTAAGTCCGAAAAGATGGCTGGAGCATTTGTCAAACCAAAGGGCATGACAGTGAACTCATAATGCCCATATCTTGAGCGGAGAGCAGTTTTGGGAATATCTTCTTCGAGAATACGAAGTTGATGATACCCAGAACGCAGATCGATTTTGGAAAAGCATGAAGCACCTTGCAGCTGGTCGAAGAGATCATCTATTCGAGATAGGGGATAATGATTCTTGATGGTGAGCTTATTCAGCTCACGATAATCAATACACATTCAAAAAGGTCCATCTTTCTTTTTCACGAAGAGGATAAAAGCTCCCCAAGGCGAAAAGCTCGGATGGATGAACCCTTTATCAGATAACTCTTGAAGCTGTTTCGATAACTCTTGCATCTCCGACGGTGCAAGACGATAAGGTGCTTTCGCAACCGGGTTGGCATTGGGTTCAAGGTTGAAATGAAATAGGACTTGACGAACTGGAGGCAAACCAGGCAGTTCATCAGGAAACGCCTCTGGATAATCCCGAACAGTCGGAACATCCTGAATACTCTTGGTCTTGACTTTCCCCTCGGCGACATGTGCTAGGAAAGCAACATATCTTTTTCGTAGATAGCCTTGGGCTCTTGTTTCTTAAAAGAAACGGTCGTTTAAGGTTCAAGGGGAGGTCACAAGTGATCATATAAAAAAAAAAGAAACAAAATCACATGAGAGGTTTATTTTTGTATTGTTATCATAAGGTTGCATCAAACATTCGTACAATTGCATTGGTTCACAAAAATAAAAACCACAAATTTTTATTTATATAACAACTGCATTGTCTTTAAATGTTAAAAGATAGCAACCAGAGGAAATACAAAATACTAATTGTTCACTGCTGCATCGTTGATTGCCTCGTTGATGTTATACACTCGTCCACGTGCTGGATTCATATTGACGTTGACGTTCGCATTCGGGTTTGCATTAGCATTAGCATTTGCGTTTGCATTCACCAGTCTTGGACAGTTGTTGCGGTAGTGCCCAAACTCTCCGCAATTGAAACAGGAACCCGGTGGGAATCTTGCAGCATTCCCCTGAACCGGAGCTTGAACCTGAGCAGCCTGATTTTGTCCCAGACGACAAATATTGGCCAAATGCCCAAGCTTACCACACGTTGTGCATTGCTTGCAAGCTTGCTGTGCAACGTGGTGACCGTTGCAGCGCGCACAATGAGGTGCGGTACCTGCATACGCCTTCTTTGCAGGAGGCTGAGCCGGTGGGTTCTGTGTCGTAACAGCGAAATTCTGAGCATCCTTCCGCTTCCTCGACTTCTTTGTCGTCTCATCTTCCTTATCCTTACCCTTACCCTTTTTCTTGTCTTTTCCAGAATCAGTCGCCTTCTTTTTATCACCCTTGCGGGTGAGTTTACCCTTCCTGACTTGAGATTCAGTCAGGGTAGCAGACAACTCGATTGCTTGACGAAGGGTAGTAGGATTAACACCGATCGCAATATCCTGAATGGAATCGGGCAAACCATCGATGTATCTCTCGATTGCCTTCTCCAGAGGGGTAACCATGGTGGGACACAACAGACTGAGTTCCTCAAAACGATCCGTGTATGCACGGTGTTCAGCCCCATCTTGCTTTAAATCATCAAACTCTCGTTCCAAAGCCCGAATCTCGTGACGGGGACAAAACTCTTTCATCATGAGAGCCCGAAGCTCATCCCACGTTTGTGCCAATGCCACTTCGGCACCCTTATCGCGCATAATACCATTCCACCAGGTAAGCGCTCGCTTCTCAAACACACTAGAAGCAAATTCAACCTTCCGCGCATTCGGACACTGGACGTGTCTGAATGTGCTCTCGATACTCTCAAACCACTGCAAGAGCGCAGTTGCTCCTTGCGATCCAGAAAACTTTAGAGGTTTAGCAGAATTGAAACTTTTGAAGTTGCACGGCGCATTGTTGTTGTTGTTGTATACCTCGTGGACTTGGGTCACAACGCCTGGAAGTACAGCAGCCACTTGCTGAGAAACCAAGGCTGCGATTTCTTCAATAGTGAAAGATTGTGCTTCACGTCGAGGAGGCATTGTCTAATAAGGACATAAGAGAAACGAGTGAGGTTGAAAAGAAAAGGAGGTATTGAAAATACCGTCAAAATAGCAGAAATGCGATCATTTGTCCGTTACCTCGAACAAACAAACGACACGGAGTGACTAATCAAACAAACGACATGCTCGCCTATAAGTGGACACTCACCCCAAGAGTTCCCAGGTAAGAGTGACTGGTCCGATACTGCGGATTTGTACGAACACTCTAGCCTTAGACAGAAAACTCAGAGTACAGGCACCCACTCTTCCAGTTTGCACGTGTTCACACTATTTAGACCCAAACACTGACGAGATTTCGAAAACTTAAAGGGTTCAAAACCTTATAACAAAGGGTTCAAAACCTAGTAACAAATCATCCTAGAACAGATGATTAATTTTCGAAGCGGATTCGAAAGTTATGTTCTTATTGTGGTTGTCACCTAAGGATAGGTGACGGTATTGTTTTAAAATCTAAACACAAGAATCTTGTGTTAGGGTCCTAGGAAGGTTATAGACTAGGTCAAAGCATTACTAATAACCTAATTCCCTATAACCATGAGCTCTGATACCAACTTTTCTGTCACACCCCGACCACGTTAAAACAACAAAACGTGGCGGAAACATCGGGGAGTGTTGTAACAGAATCATTGTTTCAAACACACGGAAATTTGAAGTTTCGTTTTATTAAACATTAAACATTTACATCGTCTTGAAATCTAACAAATAAGTTAAACATAGTCTATCATTGTTATTAAGTCACTAAGGCCTTGTCCAGTCCTATGTGAGTGCATCCTATCAATCAACATTACCTGAAACATATGTGAAAACAAAGTCAGCAAAGAAATGCTGGCGAGTATATAGGTTTTATGAGAGTGTCGGATGCATGGCTAGTTTATATGTTGTAGTACCTCGTTAGACCCCAAGAGTCAAAATACATACCTTGTTTTGAAAAGTGTATTACAACATAAATAACCAACTCAAATCAAATTGGTTATAGTTTGTTATAAAATCTCATAGCCATGATTCTTAACCCAAAACATTTAGTTAAATCAATTTGTAAAAATCTCGTAAAAACTCGTTAACAAAACTCGTATGGTTTATATCATTTCAAAAACCTCGTTTGTGTGACATCGTCTCAAAATCGTCTACCCAAGTGAACTAAATAACGCCACGGTATGTAATATGTTGAAAACACTTATATATAAGAAGTACCAGCGGCGTATCTACCATGTTTTCACCATATTACACCCGTCTCGTTATCTAAACACTAACCAAAAACCAATCGTTTACCCAAATCGTTTAACTCGTTAAGATCGTTTCAAAATCGTTAACTCGTTTAAAATCGTTTAAATCATCCTCGTTTTAATTTGTGAAAACTACTTTTGGTCGCCTCGCTAATAATATCCAAACCTTCGTGACTCGCCTATCGCCAATCTCGCATTAACTAACCACCAAAGGGTAAGTTAACTATCATCTCGCATTAACTAACCACCAAAGGGTAAGTTAACAATAAACAGATTCGGTCATTACCCACCTAACCCACACATAACCATGGGTGCAGTCTGATAACGGGATTTGTCAGATCCTATGGTACCATAACCTAATACTGGTCGGTTTGGCCAAAATTAATGGATATTATTCGTTATGTAATTACAACCAACAAGCTTGTTCACATTATCAAAATCGTTATTAGTTTTAATAAAAACCATCTAAATCGTTTTTGGAAAACATCGTTTAAACCTTGAAATCATTTAACACATATGGATCACCCCAAAACAATCGAAAACAGTAAAATAGGGGAACTATGTACTCGCCTGAGAATGCTTAGCGGTCTTTGAACAACAACCAAGCAAAGCTAGAAGGAGCACGGAATCAATCGGCAACCTAATAACTATATAAATAAACCAGACCTAAGTCGGAGGATCGGATAGGATGAGGTCTTGTAAACCAAATGAGTTATTGGAACTCATATGCCATGATTTAACAATGCCTACATACTAAATTGAAACTTAACCTAAGTGCTTTCGACCCATCGCGACCCATTAAGGTAGCTTACGCTACTTTAACGCGTCGTGCACGCAAAAGAGCGTTCGAGACGTCTAACTAGTCCTGTGACAAGTATTATATGCCCATACATGTTTAATTATGTTACATAATTAGTTATGTGTCAAAAGTTTAGGTTACATATGCTTAATCACCAATTATGTATGAAAAGGGTATTTTGGTAATTTACTAAAGGCATATAACTACCTATCATGCGACTTATTAAACCTAAGTGACCATAAGGTATATCCTCGGAAGGTTATTCCCTACTCTACTATGGTCACAAAACATGTTTGGTCGGATCCTAATGATTGACCAAACGGGTCGTGTTCGAAAGTCTAAGCGGGTGTTTAGTCCGCTTGACTTACGACTCTACACAAGCACTAAACTAAAAAGTGACGAGCTAAACATGTCGAAACATGTTTAGTTAAGTTAGAAAACAGGTTTGGTATCAAAACAAACGGTTTTGATACCTATAAGTAGCTTGGTTACAAAATACGCGAGAAAACGCATTCTGGCCGAAGCTACGACTCGTCACTGAGCCTAGATAACGCGGTAATCAGTAGGTATAGTTACTAGGGACTATAACCATCGTGATTATGCTCACATTATGAAGTTCAAACGAACTTCGCGTTGACCATAAATTGGTCAAAGCAGAAAGTCAGACACAGTTTGACTTTAACGCTAAAACGAACGAAAAACGCGAAAGAATACTTACAGAAGGTCCCCGCAAGTTTGAACTTCCGAGTATTCTCAGGTATGAAGTGCTAAAACACCCCAACTTAGAGAACAAACTCAGAATTCAAGTGAGGAGGAATGAAGTTGGGTTGGGTATTTATAGGAAATCCACAACCGTTAGGATCGTTTCTTGGAGAAGAAGGAATGATCTAGACCATACACTTGGGCACAAGGTTTTGAATACCATGGGGACATCAAATACCAGCCCATAGTGTGTAATTCAAGGGGTAAAAACCATTGGAATAGGTGGAATGGACCAGATTCAATGTTTCTGCATTTCTGCTGATCTGGGGACTGCTTACGGACCGTAAGCACTTGCCCATACGGTCCGTAAGGGACCTGCAGACCAGCACTTTCATAAAATGACAGTTTAGCCCCTGAACTTGTAAAACTTGCATTTCGGCTCATTTTTGACACGTTTAAGCCCCGTTAACCTCATTTCAAGGCTCTAAAATGAAGTTAAAGTACAGGGAACTCAAAACATGCTCAAAAATATCTCAGATGTCGGTTCGTTTGGTCGTACGGTTGCGTTGTTCGGTTAATTACGACGAAAGTCGTAACGAACGCAAAAACGATCCAAATTGCGCGACGAATGGATTTTTATTATGCCAAACACTAAAACATAATATTTTAATGCTTACATAAATTTTTGGATGTCCGGATATATTCAGAACGTAAGATATGCACGAAAATGCAAACTTGTGCACTTTTTGACGCTCTTAGTCCCTATTGATCAATAGAGTTTATTTTAGCATACCGAACCCTTCAAAGCCTATTTCTAAGCTATGTAAAGGTTATTTAGGGTATGTTTAACTTATGATCAAGTTCCGGAATGTTCGTTACAGTTCAAATTGACATACTTTCGTAGTTTGTCGAATTTAGTCCTTGTAAGCGAATAGACTTGATTTCGGCATACCAAACCATCCAAAACTCATTTCTAAGTTATGTAAAGGTTATTTAAGGTATGTTAAGCCTATGTCACTATTCCAGAGTGTTTGTTGCGCTAAACTGATTGCGTTTGCGCATCAGTTCGCGTATAACTTTCCAGAAAGCGATTTAGAGCTTGGAATCGAACGAGAATTGATATGTGCAAATGATACACATATTTATACGAATCCCAAGTAAGAAATACAATATTTCATTGATTTGGTATTTGTTTGATGGCCGTGGAGGCACAGATGTCACAACTATAATAATTTTCGTATCATAATACAAAAATCTAGTTCCATACTACAAACATTGGTTAACAAGGGTCACTTACATAACAATTTGACCCAACCTATCTACAGCCCCTCGCGTTTCCCCCTGCCCGACCAGGGGATACAATTCACAGCATGGCCCAACATGCTCGGCCCAACCCACATCCAAATTTGCAATTTACAACTCATCAGTGTATGGTTGATTAATTTGTTTGGCCCATCATACCAAAGTAACCCAAATACCATGTTATTCTATATTGTTATTATTGTTATTCGTCCCAGGTGTTAATTCCTCGTTCTAAGTTGCAGCCCACTTAACTGAAGGTGTATGCCATCAGCCCAACACCCATTGTTTACTCCTGTTAGTATTGTGTAATCAGAAAACCATATACGCCCAATACCCCTTTTTGATCCAAATTAACATTCAAAGCCATAGTCTGTTTCGGTTACAATTATAATACCTCAATCGGTCCTATTAAATTAAATATATGTATCTTCCTTAATAATTCGAAATTAGCAGTTTAATTAAATAACTACTCTATAGTCTATACACTCAAATTACATCATGCTTCATAATCAAAAGGGCTGCCACCTCCCAGCCTCGATTTCACAAACAAGGCACCATTTATTACACACACATGCACTGATACTGACAACTTATTAAGATAACTACATGGCATAATTGATCCGCACATGGCCGCCCTCTCTATTTCAAAGTTCCGTATCCATGCATCCCATTCGTTCATTAGTACTTTATCAATATTAGTTAAAAATCGGATCAACATGTAACGCATACCATTTAATTCAGGAACATATCAAATACAATCTTAACACTAATGCTCACCCGAAACATGTCAGCGCAATCATACCACGTATTCAACTCTATCTTATTTCTGTACTAATAATCGAATTCTAAACAATCAATACATGCAATAAACAACAAGTTCAACAAACAATACTAACCGGCTCAATACGATAACAACAAGAGAACGTCCGTATGGGGAGAAAAATTGCCGCAGATTTGATATATTCACGTTTATGATAATATGGAAGTCTAGGGTTGTTATATATTGAGGTTATAAGATAATGGAAGGAATTCTTCAAAGCCGTGTGCGTATAAGATCCTAATTGTAATCGGATTGCAGTGGGCCCAATTTATTACTCACTTGGGCCGAGACTAAGTAAAGCATCAGTTTAATGAATGTGTATGTGTACCAAAATTGTAAACAATGGTGGCGGCCCAACTTAATAATATTGACACGAAGAATGGCCTAATAACTTATTCGAGTATCACTCGACACGCTTACGCTTAGGAATTAGTCGCAGCAAGCATGAGAAAGGAAAGCAACGGGGAATTGGGATTTCAAAACTAACCTTGGAAGTTCGGGTTGTCACATCATCCCCAACTTGAAATAAATTTCGTCCCGAAATTTTGGCAAGCGCCAAGTGTGAGAGAAACGAAGTGAGAAATCAGGATTGTTGCGGGTTCCGCTCAGTTGTGACATCATCCCCAACTTGAAGAGGAATCTCGCCCCGAGATTCACCAGTTTTGCTTGACTCTGCTTTGTCTTTGGGAAAGAGGTGAGGGTACTTTAGCTTCATCTGATCCTCGCGCTCCCACGTGAACTCTGGTCCACGTCTTGAGTTCCAACGAACCCTAACGATGGGAATGCGACTGTGTTTACGCACTTTGACCTCACGGTCCATGATCTCGATGGGTTCTTCAACAAACTGCAACCTGTCGTCGACTTTTAACTCTTTAAGAGGTACCGCTAAGGGGTCGTCAGCATAACACTTCTTTAACTGTGATACATGAAATACGTCGTGAACATTGCCCAGCTCAGTAGGTAACTCCAACCTATAAGCCACCTTACCGATACGCTCAAGAACTTTAAACGGCCCAACATAACGTGGGTTCAGCTTGCCACGCTTTCCAAAGCGTACAACCCCTTTCCACGGCGAGACTTTCAACATGACGCGGTCATCTACTTCAAACACTACCTCTTTGGCACGCTTGTCCGCATAGGCCTTCTGGCGGTCACGAGCAGCTGCCATACGTTCTCTGATTTTTACGATCATATCTGAAGTTTCGAGTACCATCTCAGGACCTGTGATCTGGCTATCACCCACCTCAGCCCAGCAGAGGGGTGAACGACACTTCCTCCCATACAGTGCCTCAAATGGTGCCGCTTTGATACTGGTGTGGTAGCTGTTATTGTAGGAAATCAATAACGCATGCTCGCAGCATATCCTCTAGTGTCTGAATAGTGCGCTCACTCTGACCATCCGTTTGTGGATGATAAGCCGTGCTCATATCAAGACGTGAGCCGAACGACTTATGCACAGCCTGCCATAACTCCGAAGTAAAACGAGGATCTCGATCAGAAATAATAGAAGTCGGCACCCCGTGCCTAGAAACCACCTCTTTAAGGTACACTGCTGCGAGCTGTGAATACTTATCTGACTCCTTGATCGCTAGGAAATGTGCTGACTTTGTGAGACGGTCGACAATCACCCATATAGTATCGTTCCCAGCCTGTGTTCTAGGTAACCCCGTAACAAAATCCATAGCGATCTGTTCCCATTTCCACATAGGTATCTCTGGCTGCTGAAGTGGTCCCGAAGGCTTCTGGTACTCTGCCTTCACCCTAGCATAGGTCAAACACTTACTCACGTAGGTGGCAATAATAGCTTTCATGTTTGGCCACCAATACAAAACCTTGAGGTCCTGGTACATCTTATCCGACCCTGGATGAATAGAATATCGTGACTTGTGTGCTTCGTCCATCACAAGTTCTCGAAGATCACCAAATGAAGGAACCCATATCCGTTCCATGAAGTAGTAGATATTGTCAGACCGTTGCTCAAACTTCTTCTTGTGTAGCCCTCGTAATCCTTCGGCTTCGATATTTTCTTCCTTTAACGCTTCAATCTGAGCTGAACGAATCCGGGCAGGTAAATCAGAGTGAATAGTAAGCTGTAGGGCACAAACACGCTTCTATTTCGGTTCCTTGCGACTAAGGGCATCAGCTACAACATTAGCTTTACCTGGATGATACTTGATAGCACACTCATAATCATTAAAAAGCTCGACCCAACGACGTTGCCGCATATTCAATTCCTTCTGGTCGAAGATATGTTGAAGACTCCTATGATCGGTATAGATGGTACACTTGGTACCGTACAGGTAATGCCTCCAAATCTTCAACGCAAAGACTACGGCTCCTAACTCCAGGTCGTGTGTCGTATAGTTCTTCTCGTGTACCTTCAACTGCCGAGAAGCATAAGCTATCACCTTGTCTCGCTGCATCAACACACAGCCGAGACCCTGAATAGACGCATCGCAATAAACCACAAAATCTTCAGTACCCTCTGGTAGCGATAAAATCGGCGCGCTGCACAACTTCTGCTTTAAGAGCTGAAAAGCTTCCTCCTGGTTCGATCCCCAAGAATAAACAACTTTCTTTTGAGTCAGGGCGGTGAGGGGTTGAGCAATCTTAGAAAAATCCCAGATAAACCGACGATAATATCCCGCAAGACCAAGAAATTGACGCACCTCCGAAGGATTCTTTGGTGCCGCCCAATTTCGAATAGCATCGATCTTGGCAGGATCCACATGAATACCCATTTCATTAACGATGTGCCCGAGAAAGTGTACTTCCCGAATCCAGAAGTCACACTTAGAAAACTTTGTGTACAACTGCTCCTTCCTCAGGAGCTCCAAAATAAGGCGAAGATGGCGCTCGTGGTCTTCCTTGTTCTTAGAGGAGATCAATATGTCGTCAATGAAAACGATAACGAAGTCGTCAAGGTAAGGTTTGCACACGCGGTTCATGAGATCCATGAAGACCGCTGGTGCGTTGGTCATCCCAAATGGCATAACCAGAAATTCGTAGTGGCCATACCGCGTTCGAAAAGCTGTTCGAGGCACATCCTCCTCTCTAACCCGTACTTGATGATATCCTGACCTTAAGTCAATCTTGGAATAGAAACTTGACCCTTGCAGCTGGTCAAACAAGTCGTCAATGCGTGGTAAAGGGTAGCGGTTTTTGATTGTCACCTTGTTGAGCTCGCGATAGTCGATGCACATACGAAAAGACCCGTCCTTCTTCTTCACAAATAATACAGGGGCTCCCCAAGGAGAAGAGCCAGGACGAATGAAACCCCTGTCTAGTAACTCTTGAAGTTGATTTGATAATTCTTGCAACTCTCCTGGTGCAAGACGGTATGGAGCACGAGCAATCGGCGCTGCTCCTGGCTGGAGTTCAATCTGAAATTCTACCTGACGATGTGGAGGTAAACCAGGGAGCTCTTCAGGAAAAACATCGGGAAACTCTCGAACAACAGGAAGGTCTTCGAGTTTCCTCTCGTCAGTCTGAGAGTCAGTAATAAGGGCCAAGAGGGAAGGATAGCCCTTACGTAGACAACTTAGAGCCTTCATGGCTGAGATAATACCTACTGTAGCACCGCTACGATGACCCTGAACCGATAAAGGTTCACCACTAGCAAGGGGAATACGAACGACTTTCTCCTTGCAGAGAATTTCCGCCTGATATTTGGATAACCAATCCATTCCGACAACTACATCGAAGCTTCCGAGAGTAACAGGAAGTAGGTCAATGTCAAATACTTGACCTAGGAGATCTAATTTGCAACCCATGAGGACATGAGACGCTTCAATAGTTTTACCATTAGCTATTTCGACTACATGCTTAACAACAAGGGGTGTAGGACTCAATCCTAGACGTCTACTGAACCCCGTAGACACATAACTCCAATCGGCGCCCGAATCAAATAATATAGAAGCATAAACACCATTAACAGATAACGTACCAGTAACTACATTGCCGTCGTTCCGAGCTTCACCAGCTCCAATAGTAAATCCACGCCAACGCGCCACGTTGCCCCCATTGTTCCCACCATTGCTCCCTGCGTTGTTACCACCTGTATTTTGTTTCAATTGTGGGCAATCCCGCTTCATATGCCCCTCAGCCCCACACTGATAACATCCTTTTCTAGACCCCTGACTCTGCTGAGATTGCTGCCCTTGCTGTCTCTGATTCGGCTGAGTCTGCTGCTGCTGCTGTTTTGGCTGAGGAGCCCTACAATCCTTGGCCTCATGGCCTACCTTGTCGCACCTGCGACAAACTCGATCACACTGCCCATAATGATGAAACCCACATTTGCTACACTGAGGCTTCTTTCCCACATAAGATCTCTGATTTTGATTCACTGAGGATGATTGGCTAAAGCTGCGAGTACTGCCAGTGTCTGTCTTCTTTTGGGGCTGAATCGAGTGGGACGCCTTGTCCATATCACCCCACTTGCGTTTACTATCAGTGGCAGGAGTAATGGCTGTGGTGGTGGCAGTAGTAGCTTTAGAAACACGCGGTGGAAGTGAGTTGCTTTCCACCTCCTGATCAATAATCTTGTGAGTCAACCGGACAATCTGGGTTAAGTTATTGAGGTTTGCAGCAGTAACCAAACCCTTCACTCGTGGAGGTAACCCCTTGATGAATAACTCGATCCTTCGTGACATAGGTCGAGACAAATTCGGACACAAATCAGCCAACTCATACGACCGCTTCACGTACGCTTCAACCTCAGATCCCACCAGTTTCAGATCTTAATACTTGTTCTCTAGCTTCTGTATCTCGTCACGAGGACAATATTCCTCCCTCATTAATTCCTTGAAGTCGTCCCAAGTAGTAGCGTTTGCTGCATCAATACCCAGCAGCTGAACCTGGGCATTCCACCAGGTTAAGGCACCATCCTCAAGCGTGCCTGTCGCATACTTCACGCGGTCCCCCACGGGACAGTTGCACATAGCGAACACTGACTCAGCTTTCTCGAACCACCTCAATAGTCCCACAGCCCCTTCCGTCCCGCTGAAGGTCTGTGGCTTACAATCCATAAACATCTTGAATGTACAGGCAGGCTGGTTGTTCGGGTGCGCTGGGTGAAAGAAGATACAACACAGGAGTAAGAGTTGTGTACATGATACAGGATTAAAAGTATTTGGTACAGTTCATACCAGCTTGGTAGGCTGCCAGAGCCTCAGCCACACGTGTGTTTATCAAATTTGTTAACTCAGCCTGAGTCATGTTGATGCTACCACGTCCGTGTCCTCGTCCACTCATGGTTCTATAATAGGAGAAGGGAACGAATTTAGGAGTCGAGAACGAGAAAAGTGTTCAGGTTTATCACGTTAGGGACGATTAGCTACCATGTTCATACACAAACAGGGAAGAACCCCTCTTACACTCGTTAAGCCTCATTGGGATTTGCATGCACCACGCATTATTATTATGTGTGCACCCATGATAATAAGGCGGTTTGCATGCTCCTCTCGATGCTTCTTAACTTATGTTTGAAGTTTCTCCCACCCCAGTCAACACAAAATTTGCACTACCAACAACATTAAGATTTACTAGATGCAAGTGTTATGCTGCACTCCCAATGTGTCATGATGCCTACCATGTCGTATCGTGCATGCTATAAATATAGTTACGTTTACTAAGCATATAATGTGTAAACTAACGAGGAACGAACCTTGAAATCTGAAGCTGAGTGTCATGGTCATCGTTTGGATCAATTCGGTTATAGTCTGGTTTTATGAAAACATTTTAAAACCGAGTTCCCTATAACCAGTGGCTCTGATACCAAACTGTCACACCCCCAAATTACCACCTAGGTTATGTCCCTGTTGGAGGTGCAACGATCCAACAAAGAGCCACCAATCATATCAAACACAATTTATAATGTATTGAAATACCCAATTGAAAGAAATGTATCGTTTGAAAAGTTAAACCAAAACCAAAAGCGGAAGCATAAATGTAAAAGTGTGTAAATGTATCAAAACCAAATCGATATAATTGTTTTTTATGACCATAACCACTCCAGCAGCATCAGACGGCAAGCTCCCAAGTTCCTTCAATAATTACCTACAAGCATGTAAACAAGTGTGTCAGACTACGCTGGTGAGTTCAAGGTTTGTGTTTGTTTACCAAGTAGTGTTACCAATCAGGTGAGCAAAACAGTTTACAAGACAATATGTTGTTTGTTGTTATGATGTTTGATGTTTCGATGTTGTTATTACTCGATTACCGAATGGCCATATGATATGTGATTGCCAACCCCAATGCCTCTATCAAAGCATTGGTCATGTTTTAAGGTAATTAGTTCACGCCCATTCTCCTCGAACGTCGTGAGGGTGCCAAACCTAATAGCGCTATCAACTAATAACCCCCGTTGCCCTACAAGCAACGACCCGGTAGATGTAGTGGTCTTACAATGATAGAAAACTGAGTATGATAACCAACATCCCATTACCCATGCATTCCTCCTCGGAACGTTACCCGTTATCCCTTCCCTGGGATCCATGCTTGAGAAAAGAGCAATGAACTCACCTTGGTTTGCTCGGTAAGGCTAATTACTCGTTTATAGTTGGACACCCGAATCCTAGTATTATTTCAATGCCAGTCAGTTTCACATACTCATACACATTCACTTATGTTATTCACTCCTTTCACATACTACACAAATAGTGCACTAGCATTTAGACAAATTGTACAAGTTGTATCCATCAATTAACACTGACCATAATACACGAAAGTATTTGTCACACATATCATGTAAACTATAATAATTTTCGTATCATAATACAAAAATCTAGTTCCATACTACAAACATTGGTTAACAAGGGTCACTTACATAACAATTTGACCCAACCTATCTACAGCCCCTCGCGTTTCCCCCTGCCCGACCAGGGGATACAATTCACAGCATGGCCCAACATGCTCGGCCCAACCCACATCCAAATTTGCAATTTACAACTCATCAGTGTATGGTTGATTAATTTGTTTGGCCCATCATACCAAAGTAACCCAAATACCATGTTATTCTATATTGTTATTATTGTTATTCGTCCCAGGTGTTAATTCCTCGTTCTAAGTTGCAGCCCACTTAACTGAAGGTGTATGCCATCAGCCCAACACCCATTGTTTACTCCTGTTAGTATTGTGTAATCAGAAAACCATATACGCCCAATACCCCTTTTTGATCCAAATTAACATTCAAAGCCATAGTCTGTTTCGGTTACAATTATAATACCTCAATCGGTCCTATTAAATTAAATATATGTATCTTCCTTAATAATTCGAAATTAGCAGTTTAATTAAATAACTACTCAATAGTCTATACACTCAAATTACATCATGCTTCATAATCAAAAGGGCTGCCACCTCCCAGCCTCGATTTCACAAACAAGGCACCATTTATTACACACACATGCACTGATACTGACAACTTATTAAGATAACTACATGGCATAATTGATCCGCACATGGCCGCCCTCTCTATTTCAAAGTTCCGTATCCATGCATCCCATTCGTTCAATAGTACTTTATCAATATTAGTTAAAAATCGGATCAACATGTAACGCATACCATTTAATTCAGGAACATATCAAATACAATCTTAACACTAATGCTCACCCGAAACATGTCAGCGCAATCATACCACGTATTCAACTCTATCTTATTTCTGTACTAATAATCGAATTCTAAACAATCAATACATGCAATAAACAACAAGTTCAACAAACAATACTAACCGGCTCAATACGATAACAACAAGAGAACGTCCGTATGGGGAGAAAAATTGCCGCAGATTTGATATATTCACGTTTATGATAATATGGAAGTCTAGGGTTGTTATATATTGAGGTTATAAGATAATGGAAGGAATTCTTCAAAGCCGTGTGCGTATAAGATCCTAATTGTAATCGGATTGCAGTGGGCCCAATTTATTACTCACTTGGGCCGAGACTAAGTAAAGCATCAGTTTAATGAATGTGTATGTGTACCAAAATTGTAAACAATGGTGGCGGCCCAACTTAATAATATTGACACGAAGAATGGCCTAATAACTTATTCGAGTATCACTCGACACGCTTACGCTTAGGAATTAGTCGCAGCAAGCATGAGAAAGGAAAGCAACGGGGAATTGGGATTTCAAAACTAACCTTGGAAGTTCGGGTTGTCACAATGAAGTTGATTTGTCGCCGGAAAAGTTGAAGATGAAGATGGACAGTAGAACACGCTCATTTTCAGAAGTTTGAGTTGAGCATCACCGATGAGAGAGACAGAAAACTTCTTTAGTGTGGACATTTAGTACCGGTTCAGGAACGAGTTAAGTGTAACAACTGCCACTAAAATCCATAATTAGGACGATAATTAGTCAACAAGAAAACCCTAATTGAGACACCCAAGTAATTCTGCACTAACCCTAAAATTTTCATAACAATCGGAATCAGGATCAGGGCCCCTAAAATTCAGGGGGGGTATTTCCTAGTTAGTATTTCTCAAACTGTTTTTGATAGAAATCGAATTTTCTCGAACCGTCGACTCACCCAAGCCACTGGGACGCGTGGCTACCTCATATTCAGAAAGCAATGGGAACTCGACTAAATACTGCATTTCATCCACAAACAGACGAACAGAGTGAAAGGACAATACAAACTCTAGAACACATGCTGCGAGCATGTGTGATAACCATTCAAGTAGAATAGCCATTTGCCATTAATTAAATTCTCCTATAACCATAATTATTATTCAAGTATCAAAACTGTCCCATTCGAAGCACTGTACAGACGCAAGTGCAAAACTCCAGTTTGTTAAGCAGAAATAGGGGAAAGTTAATTATCAGATCCTAAAATTTTACAAGAAACCCCTGATGAAATAACTCAAATCAAGAAAAGACTGAAAACAGCTCGAGATCGTCAGAAGAGCTATGCAGATAATCATCGTAAACCTTTAGAATTTCATGTAAGAGATAAGGTACTTTTAAAAAAAGTTTCTCCTTGGAAAGGTATAATACGATTCGGCAAGAAAAGAAAACTAAGTCCGAGATACGTTGGACCATTCCCTGTGATTCAACAAATAGGACCAGTAGCTTATCAGTTACAACTACCAGAAGAATTGGCTGGAATACATGATGTATTTCATGTATCCAATAAATGTCTATCAGACAAATCTCTGGTAGTACCTCTTCAAGATGTAGAGGAAAATAAAAAGCTGAATCTGTAGAGAAACCACTACAAATTGAAGATAGAAAGATCAAGTTTCTCAAAACCCAAACGACTAGTGCTAGTAAAAGTCAAATAGGAATCCAGGAGAGGACCAGAGTACACTTGGGAACTGGAATCAAAGATGAAGCGAAAATACCCTCATCTATTTTAGTAAATCTCGAGGACGAGATTTTTCTTAAGGTGGGGAGGATGTAACAACTGCCACTAAAATCCATAATTAGGACGATAATTAGTCAACAAGAAAACCCTAATTGAGACACCCAAGTAATTCTGCACTAACCCTAAAATTTTCATAACAATCGGAATCAGGATCAGGGCCCCTAAAATTCAGGGGGGGTATTTCCTAGTTAGTATTTCTCAAACTGTTTTTGATAGAAATCGAATTTTCTCGAACCGTCGACTCACCCAAGCCACTGGGACGCGTGGCTACCTCATATTAAAAGTGACCCGTCGCGCCACGCGCCAGGACCATGTTTCCCTGTCGTGACACGCGAGGGAGACCATTTTCCAGCTATAAATAGAAGGGTGTGGGACATGAAATTCTGCGTTAAAACGACGAAGAAATTCGTCGGAGGCACGGAGATATCGCCTGTTTACTTCAATTAACACACACACGTCACGAAACGCTGCCGCAATCAGGATAATTACTCGATCGCTATTACGATTCAACGTCCGATCGATTATAACTATCCAACGATAGTCCAGGTGCTGCTCAATTGAGCTTGTACTTTGATTATTCGTCGTGATTTCGACTTGAATATTAGAGTGCTGTTCGAATTCGGACTATGCTCTGTTATTCGTTGTGAATCCGATTGAATTATCAAGTATTGCACTGATCAATGAATTGACGTAACTGCTGTATTAAGTTACCTACCTAATTGTGTGCACTAGGTTACAAGAATAAATCAATAGGCTAAGCTTTGCCTGTATAAATCTGCAATATATCAAGGCTTATCTGTAGACTAAACTTTGGACATATGAAACTGCATGATTATAATGTGAGTCATTCTTCTTTTTAACTGTTTTCTCACAGTTTGTGAGTCATTCCTCTTTTATAAACTCTTTTCTCACAGTTTGTGAGTCATTCTTCTTTTTATCAAACTGTTTTACAATGCTCCAAGTTATTTTCAAAGTGTTATAATTACAGGGATTAAGTCGTGGTTATCTTAACCGCTGGTTAGTGGGGTATTGTGCACATTACTAATTTCTCACAGTTAGGCAATAAGCCCTAACATGGGTTAGGCTAATAAGACCTAACAGTGACAAAACGTCACTAATTGGGTGACTGGACCCAATAGTGGTATGACCATCGTCACACGGGTGGCAAGACCAGATATTAATTAAGATACTGCCATAGTAATCGCTCTTATGCTGTAATTTATAACTATGTGTCATTTTTATCAAAAGGAATGATTCACTCAGTATTTCCCGCTGACAAAACCTTTTTATAACGCGTTTCAGGTAATTAGAGTATGTTAGAGTAAGAATTGGATCCAGCACCGAAGGCATCAAGAAGTGGCTTATTCTATTAATTAAATCACGAAATATTGTTTTTATTAAAAGCTACCTTTGTAAAAACATGGAATTTATTCCATCTATTTAAATAAAATCCGGTGTTTTCTAAACTCTGATATTTTTCCTAACTCACGGTCCTGATGAAATTTCCGCTGCAATGTTTTTATAAATAAAAATAACCACCGGTACCACGGGACTGCTCACGGCACCCGATTCCGTCCAGGGTGGGTCGGGGGTCGTGACAGAAGGTGGTATCAGAGCTAAGCCACTGCTTTAAGCCTATAAGTGTTGTGATAATAATACTTAAGCTTAAATAAAAAGAGTTAGGAGATTTCTATTAAATGGTAGCACAGCTGATAGCAGTTAGACTTGAACATAAGAAAAGATGCCTTAGGATAAGCTAAGTCACTGGTTTACACAATTAGGTGTTATGATAATACCTAAGTGAAACGGAGAATTAGAAACTTAATATTATCTGATAGCACTCCGGATGGTATTTAGACTTGAACTTAAGAATTTTGCCTTAAAATAAACTTTAAGGTAAATTACTTATATAAGTATAATGGATACTGGTATGACGATTAGCAGGTAATAGCACTTAGTTGCTGTTTATTTTGTTTCTTGATATATAGTATAGAATAAGGATATGTATGGAAATACAAATTTCCTTGACTCTACATAAAAAAAAAAAAAAAACCCTATTGAAATGGGCACTTTTAAAACATTGAAAAGATACTATTTATGGGAAATAGAAAATTTTCTCCGGCAAGACTGGGTATGGTGTAGCAGACTCTCCAGTTTGCCCGAATATACTGAGATTACCTCTCCGGCACGAACCGGGTAAGCAGGTATATAATATGTCAAACAAGTGACAAGATTTCCCTAAATAGTATTATGATCAGATATTTGATTGGGTTTTTGGAAATATGACTTTGTGAATACATTGACCTGATAAATGGTATGTTTATTTCAGCATGTGAAATATGTGATTATATAGATAGGTATATCTATAAGGAAATTCCAAAAACATAAGAATTGACAAATTGAAATAAAACACAAGCATCTGTGTCTAGATTTCTTTGTCAGGAATCTCTTTTCCGATATCAAACATTATTCCGATTGATCAATTGTCCCGTAGCTCGTTTGACAAAACCATGGAAACCCATTAAGTTGGGACATCATTAAAAGTAAAAGAAATTCTAAAAGAATTACCATGTACGATTTACGCAAATAAAGTTGTGCTGCTAATACACAAGAAAACACATGAAACTTATTAAATTATATGTCCACAAAATCTGAAGATTGCGCTAATCTCGGATATAATTATTCATTTATTTAAAGATTATTTATATTAAATTTGCCTTATTAATTTATTCTATATAAGCAAACATATACTCAGATAATGATACACAAATTCACCTCCTATTCTGATATACTCCCATTTAAGTTTATGTTAGTAATAATATATCAGTATTTTAAATACTCTGGTTATTATCAGGAGCAGATATTGAGTAGCCTAGCCTTAGTTAGGCATGGACTGATCACCTATGCTTAAACAAGGCAGCACTAACCAATATCCAACCATAATAATAACCATTTAACGTATATAAATTAAGTTATCATACTTATTTATTCCCAACAGTCGAAAAGAACATTGTGAACATTTGCATGCACTCTTAACCTTGTTAAGAAAAGAGAAATTGTACGCCAAAATCTCGAAATATGAATTCTGGCTACAGGAAGTGCAATTCTTAGGTCATGTGAAAAATCACAAAGGTATCCATGAGAATCCTTCTAAACAATTACTAAATAGAGAGTTCCGCAAACAGCCATAAAAGTTCGAAGTTTTCTAAATTTAGCTGGATACTATAGACAAATTATCTTTCTAAGATAACTAAACCCTTAACTAAGCTAACCTGTAAAATAGTTAAGTTTGAGTGGGAACCTAGACAAGAAGAAACTCTTAAGATAGTAAATCAAAGGTTAACAAGTACTTCACTTTTAGCATTTCCAGAAGAAACTGCAGATTTTGAAGTATATTGTGATGCTTATACCATGTACCCAGGTAACAATTAAATATACCAAGATTTAAGAAATAACTTTTGATGGATAGAAATAAAAAAAAATGGACATAGTCAGTCATGTATCTAAGTGTCTCACTTGTTCACAAGTTAAGGCAGAGCACTAGAAACCTTCAGGATTACTCCAACAATTAGAAATGCCTATATGGAAATAGGAACTCTTAACAATAGATTTTGTTACTAAGTTACCCAAAACCAGAAAAGGTAATAATGCGATTTGAGCAATCATGGATTGATTTACCCAAATCAGCTTATCTTTTAAACTATGAAAGAAACTCTTAGCATGGAAAGGTTAACCAAGTTATACGTAGGTGAAACAGTATCCCTACATGGAGTCCCACTCTCCATAATATCGGATAGAGATAGTCGATGTACTTCTCATTTTTGGAAAAGTTTTCAGAAAGCAATGGGAACTCGACTAAATACTGCATATCATCCACAAACAGACGAACAGAGTGAAAGGACAATACAAACTCTAGAACACATGCTGCGAGCATGTGTGATAACCATTCAAGTAGAATAGCCATTTGCCATTAATTAAATTCTCCTATAACCATAATTATTATTCAAGTATCAAAACTGTCCCATTCGAAGCACTGTATAGACGCAAGTGCAAAACTCCAGTTTGTTAAGCAGAAATAGGGGAAAGTTAATTATCAGATCCTAAAATTTTACAAGAAACCCCTGATGAAATAACTCAAATCAAGAAAAGACTGAAAACAGCTCGAGATCGTCAGAAGAGCTATGCAGATAATCATCGTAAACCTTTAGAATTTCATGTAAGAGATAAGGTACTTTTAAAAAAAGTTTCTCCTTGGAAAGGTATAATACGATTCGGCAAGAAAAGAAAACTAAGTCCGAGATACGTTGGACCATTCCCTGTGATTCAACAAATAGGACCAGTAGCTTATCAGTTACAACTACCAGAAGAATTGGCTGGAATACATGATGTATTTCATGTATCCAATAAATGTCTATCAGACAAATCTCTGGTAGTACCTCTTCAAGATGTAGAGGAAAATAAAAAGCTGAATCTGTAGAGAAACCACTACAAATTGAAGATAGAAAGATCAAGTTTCTCAAAACCCAAACGACTAGTGCTAGTAAAAGTCAAATAGGAATCCAGGAGAGGACCAGAGTACACTTGGGAACTGGAATCAAAGATGAAGCGAAAATACCCTCATCTATTTTAGTAAATCTCGAGGACGAGATTTTTCTTAAGGTGGGGAGGATGTAACAACTGCCACTAAAATCCATAATTAGGACGATAATTAGTCAACAAGAAAACCCTAATTGAGACACCCAAGTAATTCTGCACTAACCCTAAAATTTTCATAACAATCGGAATCAGGATCAGGGCCCCTAAAATTCAGGGGGGGTATTTCCTAGTTAGTATTTCTCAAACTGTTTTTGATAGAAATCGAATTTTCTCGAACCGTCGACTCACCCAAGCCACTGGGACGCGTGGCTACCTCATATTAAAAGTGACCCGTCGCGCCACGCGCCAGGACCATGTTTCCCTGTCGTGACACGCGACGGAGACCATTTTCCAGCTATAAATAGAAGGGTGTGGGACATGAAATTCTGCGTTAAAACGACGAAGAAATTCGTCGGAGGCACGGAGATATCGCCTGTTTACTTCAATTAACACACACACGTCACGAAACGCTGCCGCAATCAGGATAATTACTCGATCGCTATTACGATTCAACGTCCGATCGATTATAACTATCCAACGATAGTCCAGGTGCTGCTCAATTGAGCTTGTACTTTGATTATTCGTCGTGATTTCGACTTGAATATTAGAGTGCTGTTCGAATTCGGACTATGCTCTGTTATTCGTTGTGAATCCGATTGAATTATCAAGTATTGCACTGATCAATCGCTGTGAAGGTTTAATCTCGTGAATTGACGTAACTGCTGTATTAAGTTACCTACCTAATTGTGTGCACTAGGTTACAAGAATAAATCAATAGGCTAAGCTTTGCCTGTATAAATCTGCAATATATCAAGGCTTATCTGTAGACTAAACTTTGGACATATGAAACTGCATGATTATAATGTGAGTCATTATTCTTTTTAACTGTTTTCTCACAGTTTGTGAGTCATTCCTCTTTTATAAACTCTTTTCTCACAGTTTGTGAGTCATTCTTCTTTTTATCAAACTGTTTTACAATGCTCCAAGTTATTTTCAAAGTGTTATAATTACAGGGATTAAGTCGTGGTTATCTTAACCGCTGGTTAGTGGGGTATTGTGCACATTACTAATTTCTCACAGTTAGGCAATAAGCCCTAACATGGGTTAGGCTAATAAGACCTAACAGTGACAAAACGTCACTAATTGGGTGACTGGACCCAATAGTGGTATGACCATCGTCACACGGGTGGCAAGACCAGATATTAATTAATATACTGCCATAGTAATCGCTCTTATGCTGTAATTTATAACTATGTGTCATTTTTATCAAAAGGAATGATTCACTCAGTATTTCCCGCTGACAAAACCTTTTTAAAACGCGTTTCAGGTAATTAGAGTATGTTAGAGTAAGAATTGGATCCAGCACCGAAGGCATCAAGAAGTGGCTTATTCTATTAATTAAATCACGAAATATTGTTTTTATTAAAAGCTACCTTTGTAAAAACATGGAATTTATTCCATCTATTTAAATAAAATCCGGTGTTTTCTAAACTCTGATATTTTTCCTAACTCACGGTCCTGATGAAATTTCCGCTGCAATGTTTTTATAAATAAAAATAACCACCGGTACCACGGGACTGCTCACGGCACCCGATTCCGTCCAGGGTGGGTCGGGGGTCGTGACATTAAGCATCAACGATCGACGGCTGATGTTGATTGTGTATTGAAGATGGGGATTTTTCTTTGATGGTTGGTATCGCCGAGGAAAGAGAAAAAGGAGATTGGGGGTTTGACCAAATCGATTGTGTGTTGCAGTTTCTTTTGAAAAGTTTGAATAAAAGAGTTAGGGGTTGGTAATTATGTGTTGCAGAGACACAGACATGTCGGCTGATTGTTGAAAAATGGAAGCTAGGGTCTTTGACTTTTGAGTCTCATTGGGTACCTTTTAATTGGCATTCTTTTCAAACATTTAAGTCACTAAAAGATACCTTTAAAAAAAAAGACGGTATCTCTTTTGGTTTATATATTATTTGGGCCAAGAATTTTAAGTGACTTGCAGAATGGGGTCGGGTGTTCGCGAAATTTATTTGAACTGAGCTTCTATTTTCAACGCCAAATTCGCACGAGTTCGAGGGGGTGCCAGATTAGTTTGGGATGATGAAAACAAATGATGATTTTTGAAAAATGTGGGGTAGTCACGGTTACCGATGCAAACGTCAAAATTTGGTGACTTGCTACTATGGGCCAAAAACAACACGGTATGTTCACTTCCGCACGTCAATATTTATGATTGTTATCGGTTATTCGTAAATGTTCGAAAGCATTTTGTTTATTGTTATATTCTCGCATTTGAAAACGAACGTATGAACCTAGAACGTCAAAACCGGTCCTAACGAGTTCACAAAGTCTTTGGAGGGATACAAGTCGGATCCTACGGGGTACTAGGCGAAATTTCTTTATCAACTAGAATATGCAACGAAGAAATATTTTTGTTTATTGTCATATTCTCGCATTTGGTAACGAATGAATGAACCTAGAATGTCAATACCGGTCCTAACGAGTTCACAAAGTCTTTGGAGGGATACAAGTGGATCCTACGGGGTACTAGGGGACGTTCTTATTCAACTAGAATATGCAAAGAAGAAAGTCGTTTTCGTGATTTTTCGGAACCTAGAACATTCAGTGAAGATTGACGATAGTTCCGCTCAGTGGAGGGAATTGGTGAACATTTGACGACAGTTCCTTTAAAGTGGAGGGAATCTGTTAAGGTATAGAGATCTTACCAAAGAAATGGGGGAATAAAAATTGTAGTATGTTGAATTTCTTCGGTAAATTTCTAACGCAATCACAGGTGGTAGAGTTTGTGATTTTCTGGTGATACAAACGGTTCGGCGTGGAATGTTTTGCACAGACACATATTTGAGGATTTTAATTAATTCTCCAGCCAGCGTGAAGGGTTTTGCACGGAAACATCATACAGGTATCTAAAGTCGACAGTTGTTTCAAAGCGCTGTTTACTGAAGACCTGGGGGAATCTTTATGAAAGCTGATAGTTCAAGACTGAAGACCTGCAGGATTTGGTTTTGGGTTTGATGTTTCTTTGGGATTTTACAGGGATCTGGGGGTAACTCAATTCGTTGAGTTTGCAAACGATGTACTTGGTCTAGCTGACTTCCTGAGTACTGATGCTGAAGATCCGTAGTGCATTACGTGGTCAACTTCACAAAGGCGAGACAATGAGATCTGGATGTAGTTCAACTAAGCATGCTGGTTGAGCTTGCAAGGGATACACTTGGTCTAGCTGACTTTCCTGAGTGTTGATGCTGAAGATTAAAGTGCATTACTTGGTCGGTTCCACAAAGACGGTTTACAGAAGACAGTTCACCAGAAATCTCTATCAATGTAGTATGCTTGTAGATCAAGACTTGATGCAGTTTTTTAAAGAATGGAACCCTTATCAATTGCCGGTTGGAGTATTGGAAGATCAGCGGAAGATCGGTCAATTGAGCCTTTTGAGGAAATTGCACAACACCCAACACGGATACGCATACTTTGAGGGGGAACTATTATACAAGAAGCGTCAAGATACTACTTACCTGGATCATCGGTCAAGGGGGAATTTGTTGACACATAGAAGATAGATACTTGACTGAAGATCGATTGCAGTTGCATTTTCAGCATTCGACAGCAACGGACAAGGGGGAATTTGTTGATGCAGATTTTGTGTCCGATGCTTGTCGAATAGAATAGATTTTATTTTACGTTGAATATGTAACAGTTAGTGAAACGGTCAAACGAATGTGTTTTGACCCGCTCGTTTGAAGTGGTCAAACGAGAGGGTAATGTGTTTGACCGTGTGTGTGTGCAAGTGAAATGGGTGTGGGTATAAATACCACCCTTGTCTTTCATTTGCACTAGAGAGAGAAGGGGAGCTCATTTGAGAGTTCCCTGTGAGCTTCATTGTGTGGGGGAGAGATCACCACTTGGTCTCTCCCCGGATGTATACTCCTTTGGTATCAGTTCGGTTGTCTTGTAACCGGGCCAATTTGTAATGTTTTATTACCGATTAATACAAAGAAGTGTGTTTATCCATCTCTAATCTCTCCCGTGTTGAACCGATCTCACACTAATCACGGTTTCGGTCCCGAAACACGGTCCTACAATAATAACATTATTAATAACAAACAAAAAATTCAAAAGCTAACTCTTGCGCCAAGAGAGACAGGCGTAGTTATCCTTAACACCGCTTGAAGGAATTAACTATGCTAAACACTAGCGTAGTTATTCTAGTAACATCATTTTGAGAGACTTGCATAGTTATACATCAACTACGCCAAGAACCCTAACCTTACTTTGTTCTTGTCTCTGAAAACCAAAGTCCAGAAATTCAATTAAGATCCAAGTTAAACACGAACATGTTTGAAATTAACGTGTACACTACGAGTTAAGGCCTCAGTGTCCCTATGCTATTGGCTAAGGATCATGTTTGTGCTAATTGGTACCCCCTGGATCGTGTTTACGGCACATACAGTTTCGTTTTGTTAGCCGTCTAAACACAACATTTCAATTTAGGGTTTATCTGGATTTTCATGAGTGTCACACAAAGGAAGACCAGTATTTGCAAGCATAGTTCTTGCAGTTTCAAGGGTTCTATTTTTCCTTTTAACCAACCCATTTTGTTCAAGGGTTCTTGGAACACTGAATTGTCTCAAAATTCCTTTTGACACACAAAACTCATCAGGCTCATTATTTCTAAACTCTGTTCCATTTTCACTTCTAAAGACTTTTACTAGCATATCATATTGTTTCTTATTTATCAACCTTCTCCTCAACTCAAGCCACTGACCAACTCACTGTTCAAATGATAATACTTGAATATATAACCATTTTAATGAAACGTCTGGAAGAAATAATGAGAAGTCTGTAATACTTAAATGGACATGTCTGTAATATTTAGTGGGAATTGGTGACTCCATTTGTCTATATTCAATTGGGTGTTCTTGGGTTTCAATGAGACGTCTCCATAGAGACGCCTCAGATGGCTATATTTGAAAATGGTGTTGGTCAATGGCTAGATTGGTGATTTTTGTCACACCCTCAAATTCCACTATAGGGTTTTAACGCGAGGCGCGTGACAAACGAGGATCCACATAGCGATTTGTTACACTAAACGACTTTAAATGCTAGAAAACATTTAGTCCATTTTTAAATTTTAAAAATGTAACACCTCGAAAAATTTCATCCAATAATGTCTTGACACGTGTCATAAGGTTCCGGTATGTGAAAACATACTTTAGAGGGACTAAAAGTGACAAACGGTGAAAACTATGGAACGTAAGGGTCCAAAGTGTCAACAATGGATAAATAGACTCTATGATAACCCTACATAATGTTCATAACCTTAAACGGATGGTTCATGGATCATACGAAGCGGAAAATGCCCAAAAGTGAGGAATTACAAACTATAGGGGCAAAAAGTGTCAACATGTTGAATTTATACCTCTGAGTGAACTTTTGGCAGACCCGAAGCTTTATAATGCTAAAATATACTCACTAGAATATGTGGTAAAAATTTCGTGAAGTTTCGATAACGTATGAGAAAGTTATGGCCAAAACCGTACTCGAGGGGTTAAAAGCGTCAACGTCGAATTTCATGGCTTTTCGGTTGAGCGCAAAGTTATCCGAGGACATTACCATGTTGGTAAATGTCCCAAGGTTCTTAAAAACCAAGATTTAGGGTTTACGAGTCAAGATAAGCAGCCAAAACCTCGCGTGCGAAGACAGGGACCAAAACTGCCAACATTTGAAAATGTTTGGACCTGCAGAACCCCAGGCGGCCCGCCTGGGCTGCCTTAAGCGGGCCGCATGGCCTGCCCAGTAACAGAAATTCGCGAAAATTGCATTTTTGGTCCGAATTTGAAGTGCATAACAGCTGCCACCACCTCCTTTTGCTCCAATAAAAATGCTTGCATGCCTAGGACAACAGTAACCTCACTTCAACCTCTGATTACACCATAAAACAGATCAATTGTTCAATTCTAGAGGCACTTGTCCTTGTAAACAAGAACACACATCTTACAAAACACTCTCAAGACTTCTGGAGCATTTCTGAACGTCAAGGCAACCTCTAAGTGTTAACTAAGCATCAATAGGACCTTTGTAAGCTTCTATATCAGTCTCAAATTCGTTCTTGCTTTGATTATTGCTAAAAGTCAAACTGTTGTTCTTATACTTTGACTTTCTGATTAAACGAGTTTTACTCAGTCATTTCTCAAATTGAAACCACATATATGTTGGTATTTATGTGGGAAACAAACCCTCAAAATGGTATTCTCTGATTCCCACTTTATGCATGCTAATTGTCGAGTCAAACTTGTTTCTAAAAAGTCAACAGAAGTTGTTTTTGCAAAAATAAGCTTAAATGGTAATGTATAGGACATGCAATCTGTTTGATCATCATAAATAACTTATAATATATATAAGAATGTGTTTTATCATCATCAACTCGACAATCTTTAGTATAAATACGAATCGGAACCGAAAGTCTTGTAAAACGACTTTTTCGTAGACTATCGATTCGGATTCGTACATGCATGTTTGAGATCTGTATTAGAGAGTATTTTTGACCATTTTTATTTTGGTAAAACTCTCTGGAATTTTTGATGCTTGAGTCTTTTCTTAGCCGATTCATTTGCATGTTTCCGAATTATGCTTAAAGTTGACTATTTTGCCCTTTTTGATATAAAACATGATTTTTGGAAAAGTGAAAGAGTAGAAATCTTTATTACTAATATATAAACTTGCACCGAAAATTTCGGATCAGTTGGTGGTCCAGATTTTGACTTATGGCCAATAGCGTAAAAATAAAGCTTTATGTTTAATAAACGGCGTATTTCGCATATAACCCATTTCAAGCCACGTTTTGATACAAAACTTTTTACCCACTGATGTTATATAATATTTTGGGATTTTAGATGATTTTTATTTAATTTTTGGCTGATCATATCTTAGATCGCTAAGTTATTTCGGTTTATGCCGGTTTTGACCGTTTAAGCCATAAAATGAGTTTTATACATTCTTTTGACCCGAAACCTTTTTACACTGATTTTATATGTTAAATAAATTATTTTGAGCATTCTGGAAATATAAAAATCTCAGCTTTCTTTTGAAAACCCGGAAACGGCTCTAAATCGCATTTTTAGCGTTTTTAACGCATAATAAGCGTTATACTCATTTTAAACATATAAGACTTATACCTACTGATGTGTTTAGTGTATTTTTATAAAATAACAGTAAGTATAAGTATATGAACTCAGGTTTCCAGTTTTGGCAGTTTTAGCCCTTGTGAAATTACTAAAATACCCCTACGGTGCATAGTTTGATTTTAAATGATGAGTTTGGTATATGGGTCATACCCTACTTTTATAATATGTTAAATAAAGTATATTTGCTGTATAAACCAGACCCAAAACTCAGATTTCTAATTTGACTCTTTTATAATCTTTTAAATGACCAAAATGCCCTTATAAGGCATAAATTGAGTTTAAAATTATTCCGGGCAATATAGAACATAACTTACTGATGTTATATCATATTTAAAGCATATTATCTCAGGGAACTTGCATTTGACACTTTTGGCTACCCGTAACGCCCTTTTAGCGTTCGGTTAGGTTTGCGTAACTAGTTTGCGTAAATTGACCGAAACGGGTCAAACGTTATCATTTTTATCTCAAAATCCAGAATGTATTTAGTATACCCATATTATACAAGTATTCAAACTTGTCGGGTCTAAATCACATTCTATCCGGTCTTTCGCTTAATCGTGCGCTTGTACCGTTTCGTCCTTAAAACTAACCGGTCTAAGCTAAATCTTAAATAAAAGACCCGTTAGAAATCTAATAGGTTATTATAAACCTTTGTTGCAGATTAGGAGGCCCAGTAAAAGCTACCTACACTTACTATTTGTGATTCATACTTGCTCAGGTAAATACATTTTGACTTATTTTCCCTATACGGGCTTGGGGTACGGTATTTAAAATACCGCTTGATCGGGCGCACAAGTCCTGCACCTTATGGGTGTACAGTCTTGAATAGGTTGTGCGACTCGTTTAAACAGTCTTGTCTTACTTTAGGCTTTGGGGGGTTATTGACCGTGTCCCGGATATCCTTGGCATTATCTTACGAGATGGCCACGACCAGAGCACGGGGTGTAGGCATACACCCGGCGTGTATAACTCTTTAATGTGGTGTGTCATTTAACCTTTAGCCCGGAGAGCAGATCCCGGGCCACCATAAGTACGGGTACATGTAAATCGTTCACAAGTTTATATTGCATAAATATCCCAAGTTAATAAAAATATTTATGCCTTGTGCATTTAAATCAATTTTCAATCATTTTCAAAATGAGTCAGTCGATTTGTATTTACCAGTGTAAACTGACGTATTTTTCCCAAAAGGTTAAGTGCAGGTACTATACGAAATAGGCTGGCTGTTTCCTTAGAGCGTCCACTATAGTCTCGCAAGCTCGGACGACAAATAACTGTTGAACAATTTATTCTTATTTTTATTTGATCCGCCTGTGGATCCATTTCAACTACTTATGATGTTTATTATGTCATTTTAATTAAAGTTGAAATGTATCTATTCTGCTTCCGCTGTGCATTATTATATTGTGTTGTTTGTCTATGACGATGCCAACTACGTCACTATACCCCACACCGGGCCCACCGGTGACACGTGGAGATCGGGGTGTGACAGGTTGGTATCAGAGCCAACGCTGAGTGAATTAAACACTAGTCTTTTGTGTTTAATCTCAGTTACACAATTGCACAATCCTCGATTTTCGAGTCTAGACAAAGAACTTAGGAAATGTTCGACATTTCGTTTATTTTATCTTTATTTTTATGATTAGCTTTGTCTTATATATTTTGTTGTGCAACTTGTTTAATTTTTGACAGGTTCATCATGCCGCCACGTATGCGAGGACGAGGAGGATTCGCCACATCACATGACCACGAGGCAGGACCCTCACACAGGCGAGCCCCATCAGCTTCGCACAACACTGCAGCCCATGATCTTTGGAGATCATTCGCCGAGCCAGCCAGGCACTCGGTATCTTTGAGCACCTCGCCATCCCTACCCCACTCATTTGGGCCCCATTCTGAAAATGGGCCCCACGACTCCCATGGATCTTTCATTCCATTACACCAGTCACCTCACCACTACCCAGCACCAGCTTATCAGGGCCTATACAACCCTGATGCTTACTTGGATGAACTAGTGGGTCATAACCCACTAGGACCTGAAGACCACTTCTATGGTGGTAACGAGATGGAGGTTGACGAGGACACTGACCCTTCCCTGCCACCGTCCGGCACGCCTAACCATCCCATTGAGATATCGGATGGGTCACCCTACAGGGGATCACCATTCAATGGTGTTGACAGCTATGAGGAGAGGTTTAAACAGCATGATTGGTTCTACACCCCCAGCCAGCACAACTCTCCCATGCACCAGTCTTACCACGGTTCTCCCGTGCACTCTCAGCACCACTCTCAGCAGCAGCAGCTTCAGCAGCCGCCTTTGCAGCAGGACCCATCTGAGGCCTTTTGGCGCGACGTGATTACTCCGTCGCCACCACCACCACCGGTTTTGCCTCCTCCGCCTCAGAGGCCAAGGAGGAACGCGCGTATGTCTACGCGAGGAGGGATTCGCATTGCCACCCCTCGACATTCAGGTAGCGGCCGCTACTCGCCGCTCCACGAGGAGTCAGAGATGGGAGAGTCTCAACATCCCGTCTCAGAGGTTACTTCTGTGACTATTGCGCCTCTACCGCCGCAGAACTTTGGAGAGCCCATCCTTGCGTATGCTAGCGCAGCGCAGTTCAACCCTTTCGAGCCGACTTTTCCTCCCGGTTATGATTATACGGGAGATCCCTACTGGTTAGCTTCAGGCTACAACCCTCTCAATCAGGAGAGTACTTTTGGAGGTCCCTGGGCTACGGGACCATCAGCTTTTGGATTCCCACCGCAGGGATACCAGCAGCCGCAGCCTCCACCGCCACAGCAGTATCAGCCACCGCTGCCGGCGCCGATGATGTCGCCACCGCAAGTCCAAGAAATCCTGCAAGGGATACATGACGTGCGACGGGAATTGCAAAATGATCGCCGACACAACCGCGGTATGTTCAAGAAGATGGTTGACTTGATTAAGGGTAAGAGTAAGAAGGATTATTAAATCCTTTGATTGTTATCTCATTTACTCATGTCCCTGCGTGGACATTTATTCCTGTATTCTACCCCTGCGTGGGTATATTTCTCTTATTCTACCCCTGCATGGGTATGTTGTTCTGTTAACCCCTGCGTGGGTTTGTTTTGTTTTATTTGTTGTTGTTGTTATTTGTTTAGCCCCTGCGCGGGCATGTTATTCATGTTATTTGAATTAAAGTCCCGTTTAGGGCAAAGATGTACTAGTTACTTTGTTTAAAATTTGAAATGGTTAATTTGAATTACTCATTTTATTTATGTGCATGAATATAGTATTAAAATAAATGGAAAATATCAATTTTTATTTGATTTGCCATTTTAATAAGAATCTTAGTAAGGTAGAACCTAGCTTGAATGCCTTATTTACAGGCCTAGCCAATATGGTAAAACCTGGTTGAAAAGATTCAAATCTTTGTTAACATCTGTAAACATGTTAACATTCCTGGCTAAGCGTGATCTGTAAAATCACACAAGCCACCCTTTTTAATAAATTATCTACAGATTATATCTGTACACAAGTCTGTTTATGACTTGATACCTACGGGTTATGACTATGTCATATAGTGGCAGTTGTGGTTTATGACTCTCTGTCTAGTAAAGGATTATTTGTTTAATTATACAATGCTAATCCTATAAAAATCTAAATTTATAATTTAGTAAGTTGTCCGAAGTGACTAGGCCTATCGTGCCAATATATATATTTCATTCCATAATATTGTTGCTAATAAAAGCCCTGAATGAAATTAAATGAATTAACTATTATGATTCTTAATATCATGGTTAATAAATCGTCTAGAACGATAATACTGTTAGGTTTCTAAATAAGACCTTGTCCTTTTATGTAGCTTAAAGCTACATGGCCAAATCGGAGCAGACCAACAGTCATTCTGGAGAACACCCAGATAATACCAGGATTCACGTCACTGGTGAAGAATTGCAAGCACTGATAGATAACGCTGTTGCCAAAGCTATGGATAGGCAATTCAGGGAATCTAGCGGTACTCGGAGTAGGACCCGAACAGTATCGCACGTAAAACCCAAGACTCATTCTGAGGCTCATAGTAAGCCACCTTCTAAAAAGAGTAAGCCGAAGAAAGATGAGGAGGATAATCATTCCTCCAACCACAGCAGTATTCCTAAGCAAGAAGTCAAGCTGAAGCATGATACGCACAGCAAGTCCTGTACGTACAAGTATTTCGTTTCATGCAAACCCAGGGATTTTACTGGGGAAAAAGGAGCAGTTGATTGCATGACGTGGATTGATGAGATGGATACTGTGGTTGATATCAGCGGGTGTGCTGATAGGGACGTCGTGAAGTACGTGTCCCAGTCGTTCAAGGGAGATGCGTTAGCATGGTGGAAGTCACTCCTACAAGCTGCCGGTAAGGCCACACTGTACGGTTTGTCATGGGAACAGTTTGTGGCCCTGATCAAAGAGAATTTCTACCCGCAGCATGAGGTCGAAAGAATTGAATCGGATTTCGTATCTCAGGTTATGAAGAACCTCGATTGTCAAGCGTATCTTACTACGTTCAACACTTTATCTCGGTTAGTGCCTTATCTGGTGACCCCGGAGCCGCGAAGGATTGCTCGATTTATTGGGGGTCTGGCACCGGAGATAAAGGCAAGCGTCAAGGCTTCAAGGCCTACGACATTTAGATCCGTAGCTGATCTATCCCTCTCCCTCACTCAAGATGTAGTCAGACTGAGAGCTATGAAGAGCTCAGAGGAAAACAAGAGGAAACGTGAGGATGACACCTTACGAAGATCTGAGAAACTACACAAGGGAAACAACGACCATAAGAAAGGGTCGGGATCTAAGAAAGGAGATCATCAATCGGGTGAGAGACCCAGATGCAAGACCTGCAAGAGACACCATTTTGGGAAATGTCGTATGGAAGCGAAATCCCAGTCTCACGAAAAGCGATGTGGAATCTGCAAGTCCATAGACCATAAAGCTCTAGATTGCAAGAAGATGAAGGATGCAACTTGTTTTGGTTGCAACGAGAAAGGGCATATCCGGCCAAATTGCCCAAAGAATGCAAAGAAAGCTGACGACGGGAAGAAGACTAATGCGAGAGTCTTCAGAATGGACGCCAAGGAAGCAGTTCTAGACGACAACGTCATTACAGGTACGTTTCTTGTAAATGATGTTTTTGCTAGAGTCTTGTTTGATTCAGGAGCTGATAAGTCATTTGTAGATGATAAGTTTTGTAAATTGTTGAACCTTCCTGTTAAGACCTTAAGTGTGAAATATGAGGTGGAACTAGCCGATGGAACCATAGAAACCGCCTCGACTGTTCTAGATAGATGTGTTATATCCATTAGGAATCATTCTTTCCCGTTATCCTTGCTTCCCTTTAAGCTAGCTGGATTCGATATAGAGATAGGCATGGATTGGTTATCGAGTAACCAAGCCCAGATTCTGTGCAACAGAAAGCAAGTAGTAGTGAAGACTCCGTCTGGTGAGTCACTTACTATTCAAGGAGACACCCAGCATGGATTGCCGGAGCAAGTGTCCATGCTCAAGGCATCCAGATGCATGCAGAAAGGATGTGTCATTTATATGGCACAAGTTGCCATTGATGAGCCGAAGCCGAAGATTGAGGATATCCCTGTTATCTCAGAATATCCTGAAGTATTTCCTGAAGAACTAGCCGGTTTGCCACCGGATAGGTAAGTGGAGTTTCGGATAGACATCATTCCAGGCGCTGCGCCTGTAGCAAGAGCACCATATAGATTGGCACCAACGGAGATGAAGGAGTTGAGGACGCAGTTGGATGATCTATTAGCTAAAGGTTTTATTAGACCTAGCTCATCTCCTTGGGGAGCACCAATCTTGTTCGTTAAAAAGAAGGATGGATCGATGCGTCTGTGCATCGATTACCGTGAGCTTAACAAGGTCACTATTAAGAATAGATATCCGTTACCCAGGATCGACGATCTGTTCGATCAGTTGCAAGGAGCAAGTTACTTCTCAAAGATCGACCTGAGGTCAGGTTATCATCAACTAAAAGTCAAGGATGAAGATGTGCACAAGACAGCGTTTAGGACTCGATATGGACATTACGAGTTCCTAGTGATGCCTTTTGGACTCACCAACGCACCAGCCGCGTTCATGGATCTCATGAATCGCGTCTGCAAACCTTATTTAGATAAGTTCGTTATCGTCTTCATTGACGACATCCTTATCTACTCGAAGAGCCAAGCTGACCATGAGAAACACCTTCGTTGTATTCTCAAACTTCTGCATCAAGAGAAGCTTTATGCCAAATTTTCGAAGTGTGAATTCTGGCTTCGAGAAGTCCAATTCCTTGGACATGTAGTAAGTGAGCGTGGTATCCAAGTAGATCCCGCTAAAGTAGAAGCAGTCATGAACTGGCAGGAGCCGAAGACTCCTACCGAAATTCGTAGTTTCCTCGGATTGGCAGGATATTATAGGCGATTTATCGAGAACTTTTCGAGAATTGCTGCGCCCCTAACTTCGTTGACTCGTAAGAAGATTAAGTTCGATTGGGGCCCTAAGCAGCAGGAATCCTTCGATATCCTGAAGAAGAAGTTGAGCAACGCGCCAGTGTTGACACTGCCCGATGGCATAGAAGATTTCATAGTATATTGCGATGCATCGCACACTGGTATGGGCTGTGTACTCATGCAAAGAGGCAAAGTCATTGCCTACGCTTCTCGCCAGCTAAAGGTGCACGAGAAGAACTACACCACCCACGATTTGGAATTGGGTTTGGTTGTATTTGCTTTGAAGCTATGGAGACATTACTTGTATGGAACCAAGTGTATAATTTATTCGGATCACAAGAGTCTTCAGCACTTGTTCAATCAGAAGGAATTGAACATGCGTCAAAGGCGATGGATGGAAACTTTAAATGATTACGACTGTGAGATAAGATACCATCCAGGCAAGGCAAATGTAGTTGCCGACGCCTTAAGCAGAAAGGAAAGGGTGAAACCAATCAGAATCAATGCCAAGCGCATTGAAATAAGAAATAATTTGAGTGAAAGGGTGTTAGCTGCACAGAAGGAAGTTGTGTTGGAAGCTAACTATCCTGCAGAGAAGTTAGGAGTAACTGAGGAGCAGTTATCCTACGACAAAGATGGAATGCTACGACTAAACGGACGAATGTGGGTTCCAGTTTATGGAGGACTTCGAGATGTTATCCTCCAGGAAGCCCACAGCTATAAATATTCCGTTCATCCTGGAGCTGATAAAATGTACCAGGATTTGAAAGCAAACTACTGGTGGATTGGTTTGAAAAAGTCAGTAGCTGAGCATGTAGCTAAATGTTTGACTTGTGCGCAAGTCAAGTCTGAGCATCAGAAGCCGTCAGGTTTGCTTCAACAACCTGAAATTCCCAAGTGGAAATGGGAAATGGTGACAATGGATTTCATCACCAAGTTGCCGAAGACGAAAAAGGGAAATGATACCATATGGGTCATTGTAGATAGACTGACTAAGTCAGCTCATTTTCTACCCATCAAGGAGACGTATAGCTCCGATATGTTGGCTCAATTATACGTCGATAAGATTGTAGCACTACATGGTATACCTATATCTATTATCTCCGATAGAGATACTAGATATACGTCGCATTTTTGGAAGAGTTTCCAGCAATCGTTGGGCACTCGTTTGAATTTTAGTACGGCTTATCATCCTCAGACTGATGGTCAGAGTGAGCGTACTATTCAAACTTTGGAAGACATGCTTCGTGCATGTGCGATCGATTTGGGTGGTAGTTGGGATAAGAACCTACCACTGATTGAATTCTCCTACAACAATAGCTACCATTCCAGCATAAAGGCTGCGCCTTTCGAGGCCTTATACGGTAGAAAGTGTAGATCGCCCATTTGTTGGGCAGAAGTTGGAGAAGTCCAACTGTCGGGACCAGATATCGTCTTTGAGACGACAGACAAGATCGTTCAGATTCGCGATCGTTTGAAAGCTGCCAGGGACAGGCAGAAAAGTTATGCGGATCCTAAGCGCAAAGATTTTCACTTCGATGTAGGTGATAAGGTATTGCTTAAAGTATTGCCCTGGAAGGGTGTGATGCGATTTGGAAAGAAAGGCAAGCTAAGCCCGAGATACATAGGACCTTTCGAGATTATCGAACGTGTCGGGTCAGTCGCTTACAAGTTAAACTTGCCTGAAGAACTTAGCGCTATTCATAAAGTGTTCCACATCTGTAATTTGAAAAAGTGTTTCGCTGACGATTCACTGGTTATACCGCATACAGACGTACACATAGATGAGAGTTTGAAGTTCGTGGAAAAACCTTTGTCGATTGAGGATCGACAGGTGAAAAAGCTTCGAAGGAAGCACGTGCCTATTGTTAAGGTCAAATGGGATGCCCGTAGAGGTCCCGAATACACGTGGGAAGTGGAATCCACGATGCAAGAGAAATACCCTCATTTGTTTCAGTAAATCTCGAGGTCGAGATTTCTTTTAAGGGGGTGAGGATGTAACACCTCGAAAAATTTCGTCCAATAATGTCTTGACACGTGTCATAAGGTTCCGGTATGTGAAAACATACTTTAGAGGGACTAAAAGTGACAAACGGTGAAAACTATGGAACGTAAGGGTCCAAAGTGTCAACAATGGATAAATAGACTCTATGATAACCCTACATAATGTTCATAACCTTAAACGGATGGTTCATGAATCATACGAAGCGGAAAATGCCCAAAAGTGAGGAATTACAAACTATAGGGGCCAAAAGTGTCAACATGTTGAATTTATACCTCTGAGTGAACTTTTGGCAGACCCGAAGCTTTATAATGCTAAAATATACTCACTAGAATATGTGGTAAAAATTTCGTGAAGTTTCGATAACGTATGAGAAAGTTATGGCCAAAACCGTACTCGAGGGGTTAAAAGCGTCAACGTCGAATTTCATGGCTTTTCGGTTGAGCGCAAAGTTATCCGAGGACATTACCATGTTGGTAAATGTCCCAAGGTTCTTAAAAACCAAGATTTAGGGTTTACGAGTCAAGATAAGCAGCCAAAACCTCGCGTGCGAAGACAGGGACCAAAACTGCCAACATTTGAAAATGTTTGGACCTGCAGAACCCCAGGTGGCCCGCCTGGGCTGCCTTAAGCGGGCCGCATGGCTTGCCCAGTAACAGAAATTCACGAAAATTGCATTTTTGGTCCGAATTTGAAGTGCATAACAGCTGCCACCACCTCCTTTTGCTCTAATAAAAATGCTTGCATGCCTAGGACAACAGTAACCTCACTTCAACCTCTGATTACACCATAAAACAGATCAATTGTTCAATTCTAGAGGCACTTGTGCTTGTAAACAAGAACACACATCTTACAAAACACTCTCAAGACTTCTGGAGCATTTCTGAATGTCAAGGCAACCTCTAAGTGTTAACTAAGCATCAATAGGACCTTTGTAAGCTTCTATATCAGTCTCAAATTCGTTCTTGCTTTGATTATTGCTAAAAGTCAAACTGTTGTTCTTATACTTTGACTTTCTTATTAAACGAGTTTTACTCAGTCATTTCTCAAATTGAAACCACATATATGTTGGTATTTATGTGGGAAACAAACCCTCAAAAGGGTATTCTCTGATTCCCACTTTATGCATGCTAATTGTCGAGTCAAACTTGTTTCTAAAAAGTCAACAGAAGTTGTTTTTGCAAAAATAAGCTTAAATGGTAATGTATAGGACATGCAATCTGTTTGATCATCATAAATAACTTATAATATATATAAGAATGTGTTTTATCATCATCAACTCGACAATCTTTAGTATAAATACGAATCGGAACCGAAAGTCTTGTAAAACGACTTTTTCGTAGACTATCGATTCGGATTCGTACATGCATGTTTGAGATCTGTATTAGAGAGTATTTTTGACCATTTTTATTTTGGTAAAACTCTCTGGAATTTTTGATGCTTGAGTCTTTGCTTAGCCGATTCATTTGCATGTTTCCGAATTATGCTTAAAGTTGACTATTTTGCCCTTTTTGATATAAAACATGATTTTTGGAAAAGTGAAAGAGTAGAAATCTTTATTACTAATATATAAACTTGCACCGAAAATTTCGGATCAGTTGGTGGTCCAGATTTTGACTTATGGCCAATAGCGTAAAAATAAAGCTTTATGTTTAATAAACGGCGTATTTCGCATATAACCCATTTCAAGCCACGTTTTGATACAAAACTTTTTACCCACTGATGTTATATAATATTTTGGGATTTTAGATGATTTTTATTTAATTTTTGGCTGATCATATCTTAGATCGCTAAGTTATTTCGGTTTATGCCGGTTTTGACCGTTTAAGCCATAAAATGAGTTTTATACATTCTTTTGACCCGAAACCTTTTTCCACTGATTTTATATGTTAAATAAATTATTTTGAGCATTCTAGAAATATAGAAATCTCAGCTTTCTTTTGAAAACCCGGAAACGGCTCTAAATCGCATTTTTAGCGTTTTTAACGCATAATAAGCGTTATACTCATTTTAAACATATAAGACTTATACCTACTTATGTGTTTAGTGTATTTTTATAAAATAACAGTAAGTATAAGTATATGAACTCAGGTTTCCAGTTTTGGCAGTTTTAGCCCTTGTGAAATTACTAAAATACCCCTACGGTGCATAGTTTGATTTTAAATGATGAGTTTGGTATATGGGTCATACCTTACTGTTATAATATGTTAAATAAAGTATATTTGCTGTATAAACCAGACCCAAAACTCAGATTTCTAATTTGACTCTTTTATAATCTTCTAAATGACCAAAATGCCCTTATAAGGCATAAATTGAGTTTAAAATTATTCCGGGCAATATAGAACATAACTTACTGATGTTATATCATATTTAAAGCATATTATCTCAGGGAACTTGCATTTGACTTATTTGGCTACCCGTAACGCCCTTTTAGCGTTCGGTTCGGTTTGCGTAACTAGTTTGCGTAAATTGACCGAAACGGGTCAAACTTTATCATTTTTATCTCAAAATCCAGAATGTATTTAGTATACCCATATTATACAAGTATTCAAACTTGTCGGGTCTAAATCACATTCTATCCGGTCTTTCGCTTAATCGTGCGCTTGTACCGTTTCGTCCTTAAAACTAACCGGTCTAAGCTAAAGCTTAAATAAAAGACCCGTTAGAAATCTAATAGGTTATTATAAACCTTTGTTCCAGATTAGGAGGCCCAGTAAAAGCTACCTACACTTACTGTTTGTGATTCATACTTGCTCAGGTAAATACATTTTGACTTATTTTCCCTATACGGGCTTGGGGTACGGTATTTAAAATACCGCTTGATCGGGCGCACAAGTCCTGCACCTTATGGGTGTACAGTCTTGAATAGCTTGTGCGACTCGTTTAAACAGTCTTGTCTTACTTTAGGCTTTGGGGGGTTATTGACCGTGTCCCAGATATCCTTGGCATTATCTTACGAGATGGCCACGACCAGAGCACGGGGTGTAGGCGTACACCCGGCGTGCATAACTCTTTAATGTGGTGTGTCATTTAACCTTTAGCCCGGACAGCAGATCCCGGGCCACCATAAGTATGGGTACATGTAAATCGTTCACAAGTTTATATTGCATAAATATCCCAAGTTAATAAAAATATTTATGCCTTGTGCATTTAAATCAATTTTCAATCATTTTCAAAATGAGTCAGTCGATTTGTATTTACCAGTGTAAACTGACGTATTTTTCCCAAAAGGTTAAGTGCAGGTACTATACGAAATAGGCTGGTTGTTTCCTTAGAGCGTCCACTATAGTCTCGCAAGCTCGGACGACAAATAACTGTTGAACAATTTATTCTTATTTTTATTTGATCCGCCTGTGGATCCGTTTCAACTACTTATGATGTTTATTATGTCATTTTAATTAAAGTTGAAATGTATCTATTCTGCTTCCGCTGTGCATTATTATATTGTGTTGTTTGTCTATGACGATGCCAACTACGTCACTATACCCCACACCGGGCCCACCGGTGACACGTGGAGATCGGGGTGTGACAAAAAATAAAGTTTAATCATAAGTTATCAAAGTAAATGCGGAAGCGAAAGTTAATTAAAAGTTTATTCGTGAGACTCTAACGCATGTCCTAAGCGTGTCGTACCTAGCGTCCTGCAAAAGCATGCATAGATGTATCAACAAAAAGTTGGCAAGTTCACAAGTTTAGTTCAACAAGAAGTAAATCCAAATACAAAAGTTATAACGACATGTCATGGGTAGCTAACCCACGGTTAAGCAACTAAACATGAAGTACCTAAAACTGACTGGGTAAGTTTATGCCCCACATCAATGTCTATCAGTATTGATGCAAAATTAGAGTCAAAAGTTCATTACCTGCCACTAAGGCTTCGTATTCAACTTCGTTATTTGAACTCTTGAACTCCCAACGTAGTGCGTATGTCATGCATGTCCCGTCTGGACTGGTTAAGATTAAACAAGCTCTAGACCCTTTTAGCCTTTCAAAGATCTTGCATGTGCATTGCGTGTGAGTTTCTAAATTCAAGACATGCTGAAATTACATATGTACCCCTATACTATCAAATAAATAATTAGAAATAAAAACATAATTTAAAACAAACTGCCATTAATTAGTCTCATCCATCCAAAATTACAATCTAATGACCCTGTTGATACATATTATGTGGTCGCGACTCGGTTCGGTTCAACTCGGTTCGGTTCAACTTGGTTTTGACACGGTTAGGTTCGGCTCAAGCCCGACGCCACGACATTCCTCCGTCGTGCGTCCCAGAGTTCAACACTCGAAGCACGGAGAGCCGCGAACCATTCCCGTCGCCACATCACCATGACATCATCATGATGATGTCATGATGATGTCACAACCTTGACTAATGTTTTACAAATCTGACTGTGGGAATTGGTGTACGTAGTGCATGAGATTTGATGTTGGGCTACAACTAAACTTGGGCTTAAACCTTCTACTGGGCCACAACCCATTCGACGAATCACATGCAAGTCGACGAAACAAGGGCTGTTTCGTCGACCAACATGTGTTTCGTCGACCAACTTGTTTCGTCGATTGCTGTGTTACTGATACTATATATACTGTTGGTGCACTTGTGTCTGTACTTTGTCTGTATTTTGTCATGATATAAAACAATGTCTTTTGTTAGTCTTGTAAGTTTGACCAAGTCAACCATCCTCCTGGTTTGTTTTGGCCAAACAGGTAGAACCTGATTGTAATATGTTTGTGTCGAAGGATGAGTTGTCGAAGGATGAGTCATCGAAGGATTGTTAAGATCCTTCGATGAGCTCGAAGGATAAGCCTTCGATGGATGTTGATGGACCTCGAAAGATATCATCATTCGAGGTATATGTGGATCCTTTGATAGGTTTCAGATCGATAGATGATCCTTCGATCAGTCTACCTGATCCTTCGACCAGACGAGCGGTGATGGGTATATATATACTCATGTAATGTGTTCACTTGAGGCAGAATGTGTGAGTGAACTTAGTCTTGTAGAGAGCGTATTTTCAGTTTGGTCAAGGGCTGTAACCGTGTCCACTGAAATACAAGAGAAAACTTTGATATCTCGTGTGTCTACCTTTCTCTTTGTAGCTTGTGTTCTCAAATAAACTACCGGTTTGCATTCTACAGCAGAGGTGGTGAAGAAATTTTGGAGTAGTGACAACTACAGCAGAGGTGGTGAAGAAGTTTGCTGATGCATTGCCTCCCCAATGGAATAGTTTCTTGGAGATCTTGAAGTATAATGGAGTTTTGGGTACTACAAACATCAACGACTTCGTGCAGCTTTTAGAAAACAAGGATCAGGAGGAAACCTTAAAGGCAGAAAGAGTTCCAGTGCCACAAAATCCAGAAATGTATTATGGAACTCCTAGTACCTCTGTTGCAAAATCCATTGTGCCATGCAACCCAGAGATGTATTATAGAACTTCCAGTTCTTCGTCTGCAAGAACCGGTCCACATGCTCCACTTCAAACGGCGTTTGTCACAAGTACGGATATGTATGGCAATCCAGTACAAGTTCCTGTTAAGCCGGCTCCCACCACAGACATGTATGGAAATCCACTACAACCACCTCCTCCTGCTCAACAACAAGCATGTTATGGAGGGACATCATCTGCTGGTCAGCAATCAAAACCAAATACAGTACGGCTCGACACTTCAAGCTTCTCTAAGGTCAGTGTAGAAGTAGCAAGGGAACGCATGGAGCTGCTTAACACTTTAGTGAGCGCGTACTGTGGGTTAGTGGAAGGTCAGATTGGCAACATTAATCTGACCCAAGAAGACTATCAGCAGATTGACAAGGAAGAGATGGAGTTGATGGACATCAAGTGGGCCTTTGCTAGTGCTGTAAGAAGGGCAAAGGATTTCATGGAAAGAACTGGCAGAACCAGCTTGGAGAGTTAGAAAGACACCAAGTATGGGTTCGATAAACAGGCAGTAAAGTGTTTCAATTGTGGTGAACGGGGTCACTTTAAAAGGGAATGCACAAGGCCAGCACAGCATGGGAACCAGAATCCCTTCAGAGGTCAAGGTAACAGGGCAAATCAGAACCAAGTGAGGAACAACGAGCGTACATTGGTACCTATTAACAACCAGAGCCAAGCGGGACCATCAAATGCCAACCAGGCACTTGTGGTTCAAGTTGATGAAGGTTGTGATTGGTCAATACAACTGAGTGGTGATGCTCCAGATGGAACAGCATGTTTTGCTAAGGTTGTAAAGGATTTAGTTCACACCAGTGGTGGAGAATCTTCCGCCAATGGTGGTGAATCTTCTGAGGATGAAGACTCTTCGGGATATAGCAGGAGTTCAGATGAAGAATCCTCAAGTTCAGGCGATGATCATGTGGGTGAGACATCAAATGCGTCAGTCGATGCAAATATTGATGAGCTTTTGGAGGAAGCTGCAGCAGTAACTCAAAGAAGATCTATCTTGGTGGATCAGGCTGCTTATTCTTCGTCTTCTCTCCATTCAGCCTTTATGGCTAATGTCGACAGTTCATCAAGTCAGGTATGTGTCGATGAACCCACTGCTACTAATTGTGATAATTGTGATAGTTTGCATGTTAAATGTGCTGATTTAGAGGCAAACATGTCTGAGTTGCAAGGCAAACATGATGCTTTACAAGCTAGTTTGTTTGACTTGCAAGACAAACATGTTTCTTTGAATGCCAAGTGGTGTGATTTGCAAAGCAAACACGAGGCTTTGCAAGAGAAGTATGATATGACATTCATCCACAATCAAAAGTTGACCGTGGATCTTTAAAAATGCACTGAAGCCAATATGTTTTATGAAAACCATGAAAAGGAGTTTAAATCGGTAATTGAAAAGTTAAAGAAAGATAAAACCGAGCTAACTAAAATGGTTTCCAGAAAACAAACTGACATTAATTTGTATATATCTCGCCTTGAGATTATGCAAAAAGAGATGGCTTGTGTGAAAACCGAAAGTGAGGCGATCCAACTTAAGCTAGACAGTTATTTGAGCTCTAGCTATGTGTTGGATCACATCATTGATGTTCAGAAAGAGAAACGGGATGTCACATGCATAGGTTACAAGAAATGTCCACCACCAGTGAGACACAATTATGATGCAATGCCTGACGAGGAGGATAGAGTGTTCTTTGAACCATCTGTTCCTCTAGATGTAAAGGAGTTTGCTACAGGGCTTGGATACAAGAAAGAAGTATCATCAGATTCATCAGATGTATCAGCAGATACATGTGTGTCTTCTGCTGAACTGAATCAGGATCCTCCAGTCATTACTGAGGATGCTGATTCTTCTGATGATGAATCTGATGATGCTGTCCCAACAATGTCTGATGCGGTAGTCAAAGATGAGGACATACCTCTCGAGAATTACATTCTATGTGGTCCTCCTGCAAAACCCGCTAAGACTGTTGCAATCGAGTCCTCGTCTGCAAAAGAGTCGGAGAGTGTGAACTTGCTGTAAACTCTTGTTGGTGATGATAAAATCTACTCTGACAAAGATTTTCCTATTAAGAATGTTAATCAATCTTTAATAAGTAAAGTCTTTGAAAATTCGACAAGTAAGTTTTTAGGAAAGACAGGACCACGTGTTACAGTTACACAGTGTCCTCCTATTCCAAAGGCCGAAATTCGAAAACAATATGGCAATAAGAAATTACCAACAGTGCAAAAACAGCAAAATCACACCAAGCCAAAAGGAAAATCACCGGCTCAAGCACAAAAGAAGCCGAATCAAAAGAAGAACAAAAATGTAAACTTTGTGAAATCGACGGGAACGGACAAAATCGAAACGTTTGAAAACAAATCTAACTTAGATTTTGTTAAGAAAGCAACTGTACAGAAAAGAAATGAACCAAGTAGTTCAAAACCTAGTACCTCAGGATCACAAAGTTCATCATCATCGGCAAGACGATCACATGATACTTCGGGGTTTGTTGAACGAAGATCATGTTTTGAGTGTGGAACAATTGGACATATAATTCGAAATTGTCCATATCTTCATAAACAAAAAGGAAAAGTTGATGTTCCCCGTGACCAAACTGACCGCAGGCAAACTGTTTCGGTAAAACAAGATCCCCGCCTTGTAAAAGAAAGGGAAATGAAACAGAGGCGCCAACAGGTCAAGAAAATCGAAAGGGCAATCAAAACCGATGTGGTTAACAAAACATCTGTTTCTGTCAAACCAGGCAATTCAAAAACTTCAGACAACCATGAAGTTAACATTTTAAATAACAACACCGGTAAAACAAAACAGACCTGGAAACCAAAAACGGTTACTGAATCAGGGGGACCATCACAATTTACCAATCATCAAAGACAAGAAGTTATTGTTATTGATGAAAATGGAAGACCCAAGACCACAATGGCTTGGGTCCCCATCTCCAACTAATCAATTAAGTTCATGTGCAGGGTGTTCCAGGAGGAACTATCAGTAGTCATTGGATTGTTGATAGTGGGGCATCCAGGCACATGACAGGCGACATGAAGCTTCTCTACGACGTCAAATCTATTAGAGGAGGTTATGTTGCATTTGCTGGAGATAAGGGTGGTTATATTACGGGTGAAGGAATGATATCCAACGGGATTGTCAGCTTTGACAAGATCAACTTTGTGCAACAACTTGATCATAATCTTCTTAGTGTTTCTCAAATTTGTGACAAGCAATTCTCAGTACACTTTGATGCTAATGGATGTTATGTGCTGAAACCCGGCTTCAAAATTCCAAAAGAATGGATTCTCTTGTCAGCTCCAAGGATAAATGATTTGTACGTCCTTGATATGAGCCAAGCTATTACTACGTCTGCACAAGCAACTTGTTTCGTTTCCAAAGCCACAGAAAAAGACTCTATCTCTTGGCACAGACGAATGGGTCAGATTCACTTACGCAAAATGAATCATTTGGTTTCAAATGAATTGGTGAATGGTGTTCCTCTTAAAAACTTCCATCTCCAAGACGTCTGTGTTTCGTGCCAGAAAGGAAAACAAACGAAGAAACGACATCCTACTAAGAAGATCAACACGGTGGCAGTTCCTCTTGAACGTTTGCACATGGATTTGTTCGGTCCTGTCAAGCACAAGAGTATTCGGAATGATCAATACTGTCTCGTGATTACTGATGACTATTCAAGATTTTCTTGGGTGGCATTCATGGCACACAAGAGTGAAACCTTTGGTATTATCAAAAACTTGATCATTCAGATTGAGAATTTGTATAAGTTGAAGGTTAGGCGGATACGTAGCGACAATGGTACTGAATTTAAAAATCATGCCATGGCGGAGTTTTGCACTTCAAAGGGTATTCTTCATGAGTTTAGTGCAGCTTATACTCCTTAACAGAATGGCGTCGCTGAACGTAAGAACCGCATACTGATCGAGACTGCTAGGACAATGTTGGTAGAGTCGTAGTTGCCCATTCCATTCTGGACTGAAGCTGTGGCCTCTGCATGTTACACATTGAACCGAGTCCTTACAGTAAAAAGGCACAACAAGACCTGCTTTGAGCTTCTTCACAAACGGAAACCAGATTTGTCTTATCTTGAACCGTTTGGAGCTCCATGTACAATCATCGATCCTAATGGAAAGTTTGGGGCAAAAGCAATTGAGGGATATTTCCTTGGGTATGCCACCCCTAACTTACGAGTCTGGAATCTAGAGACTAAAAGGGTCGAGGAATGGTCTGAGGTCAGAGTACAAAGGCACACTTTGCCAGTCAAATGTCCTGGTCAGCCTTGGATGTTTGAGTACGATGACTTTTTCAATTCGATCAATGTTGAAGCCGTTGAAGAAAGTGCTGCGGCAAGGATGTTTTTTGAGAGTGACAATGCAATAGTTTCACCGGTGGTGCGTCCAATTCTTGTCAATCAAGAACCATCTTCGGTGAACAATAATACTCTCGACGATGAGGATTTTCATGATGCAACCGAATTGAACAAATCTTCAGAGGATGATGAATTTCTAGATGCAGATCAAGAAGCTCCAACAACAGCAGTTCATGGTACTTCAGAGGGTACTCCTCCAGTGGATGCCCATAGAACAACTGAAGCTACTACATCATCCTCTTCGTCAATTCCGGGCATTGATTTAGTTGTTGATCTCAATTTCAACAATCTGGGTATAAATATTCCAGTTCCAGATAATCCAGAAACAAGGATTCATAATACCCATCCTCAACAAAACATGATCGGAAATGTGCAAAGTGGCATTCAAACAAGAAACATGTTGCGAAACAACAACAATGCAGGCCTGTATGCAGCTATTCGAGAATCCGGGCAACAAAACGATTGGTATTTCGTGTGTTATGTTTCACAGGAAGAGCCAAGAACTTGGAAAGAAGCCATGAAAGATAACTCTTGGGTTGAAGCAATGCAGGAAGAACTGCAACAATTCCAGAAGCTTGGTGTCTGGAAACTCGTAGAGAAACCTGCTGGCTACAAGAAGATTGGTACCCGTTGGGTGTTTAAATGCAAAAAGGATGACCGCGGAGTTGTTATCCGGAACAAAGCACGTTTAGTCGTTCAAGGTTTTCGTCAGATAGAAGGAATCGACTACAACGAAGTCTATGCACCTGTTGCACGTCTGGAAGCAATTCGGATCTTTCTGGCTTACGCGTCATTCAAAGGATTCAAGGTTTACCAGATGGACGTCAAAAGTGCATTCTTACATGGTGCGGTTGAAGAAGAGGTGTACGTCGAACAGCCTCCAGGTTTTGAAGATCCTATCCATCCCGATCGGGTTTGGTTGCTCAACAAAGCTCTCTATGGTCTACATCAAGCACCGCGAGCTTGGTATGCAACCTTATCTAACTATCTGCTGGAGAACGGTTTTCGAAGAGGTCTTATTGACTGTACTCTTTTCATCAAAGAACAAGATGGAGATCTTCTTCTGGTACAGGTATACGTTGATGATATTATTTTTGGTTCTACTAATGATGTCTTGTGTAGGAATTTCGAGTGCATTATGCAGGATAAATTCGAGATGAGTGCTATGGGGGAAATGACCTTCTTCTTGGGCCTACAAGTGCAACAAACTGAGTCTGGGATATTCATCCATCAGACTAAATATGTTGGTGACATCTTGAGCCGGTTTCAGATGTCTGATGCAACGCCCATTGGTACCCCACTGCCACAAAATCACGGAATTACTCCAGACTTGAAGGGTGAAGCTGTTAACCCCTCATACTACCGCGCAATGATCGGATCTCTTATGTACCTCACAGCATCAAGGCCAGACATAATGTACCCAACGTGCCTGCTTGCCAAATATCAAGTCAACCCGAAGGCCTCACATCTTGCAGCTGTCAAAAGGATTTTTCGTTATTTGAAGGGTTACCCTGACACCGGTCTATAGTACCCTAGGGATAACAACTTTGAATTGGTCGCTTTCAGTGATTCTGATTTTGGCGGATGCAAAATCGACGGCAAATCCACAACGGCTGGATGTCAGTTTTTAGGAAATCGCCTAGTCACATGGCAGTGCAAGAAGCAGACGTGCGTCGCTACATCAACATGCGAAGCTGAATACATTGCTGCCTCAAGTTGTTGCTCCCAAGTTCTTTGGATCCAACAACAATTACGCGACTACGGTTTTGAATTCCTAACTACTCCTATTTACGTTGATAATTCTGCTGCATTACAGATCACTAGAAATCCTGTGCAGCACTCAAAGACCAAACACATCGAAATCAAATATCACTTCATACGTGATTGCTTTGAGAAAAGGCTAATCGATGTTGTTAAGGTCCACACCGACGACCAACGTGCCGACCTTTTTACCAAAGCATTTGACAAATCAAGATTTGACTTTTTTTCTTATTGGTAAACGGCATTAAGGCCAAGCAAGAGTAAACCAACATCGGAAAACCATTTTTGTAAATACCGTTGTGTTTTTTTTTTAAATTTTATCTTAGTTTGTTGATTTTAGGGGGAGTAAATCCAAAAATCTGAAAATCCAAAAACATCGAAAAATTTCAAAAACACAAAAACAATAGAAAAACAAAAATGAGTTTCCTGGCGAGCAAAAGAGAAAATGATAGTACATCAGTGGTCTATCCAAACCTCTTTAAACCTTAAATGAAAAACGATAAGCAGCTCTATATAAGATGTATCGGTAGGCTCACAATCATTTTAAAGTGTGCAGGGTGATATAAATCTTAAATCGACTGAAGATCAGGTGGGAACCATTCATTGGCATATGGTCTTAGTACCGAAATTTCGTTTGATAGATTGCCGAGGTTTTGAGATATTCGGTCTTTATGCTGCTTATCATCTGGGTATCATGGTTGTTTCTTTTACCGAAAAATAACGGGGACGCAAGTCTAGATCTTCCATGATTCCATACATACGTGTACATACTGCATTCGACCTCAATAAGTGATAAACAATCACATGTCCAAACAAATAAGTGATAAAATATCACATTTATCCGGGAGTCAAGTTCGTCTCTCTGCTGTACGAAAGTACTGACCTGTTCACGGACTTGCTCCTGTGCCTTCATGCATATGAAAATCAAGTTCCTCATCAATAAGTGATTCTATCACACAGGGCTTGTTTTCAAATCAAAATGAGTGAGAATCTCACATCATATACGGTCAAACAGATGATAATCGGTATACTCACCGGTAAGATGAACCCTCGTGCATACCTTGATACGGTAATGTGTCGTGATGTGGATGAACACCGGTCGGTAAGTATAAATCATACCTTAACGTATCCCCTCGCCATGATTACATCTGATAAGTTGAGCTTAAGTGGACAACAATACCGATAATTGTTATAGGATGCTTATCTTAATGTTAACTAATTGAACAACAAGAGCGTTTTGGCATGACCGTACACTGATATGATTCTCTTACCCTCGAAATGTTTTAATGTAATCTCTCAAAACTAAATAAAACATGTACCCTGTGACAACCCGAACTTTCAAGACTAGCTTTACTTTATTCCATGATCGTTTAACTTGTATTATTATGTTTCATCCGTTAGTACACTATGTAAGTTTGTGCCCGCTATGTAAACTGGCTTGGTTAGATATTACGGAAACAAGATCACTAAGGAAACTAGTCGCACACTCGTGTTGAATCGTACACTTGGTACATGGGCCGAACATCTCCTTTACAATTATTAGATTGTTCTCGGTCCAGTCCCTTGAGCCCAAAACGAAACCTAAGCGGACCGGGCCTACTTACTCAAAAACATATACACACAAGAGTGTACGTGACTCTCTCATTATCTCATAAGAATACATGGAAGCAAAACCCTAAAACTCCCCTTGGAGCGATGACATCCTTCCCATCGAAACCCTCCCCTCTTCGAAACGTTATCCCTTGCATCCTTACATTCGGTTAGTATTATAACCTGTTAGTTATGATTTCTTGATTGGTTACTTGTGTTGTGTTTGTGCTTATCGGATTTAGAGGCATGTGTTGTATTATATGCGTGTGAGAGAAGAATCAAGATCTAGAATGTTGTTCATGAACGACTTGTATGATGTTTCACTGATTGCGTTAATGAATTTTGATTATGTATGGTTTGACGGTTTCGAGTGGCGTGATGTTCACAACTATATTTCGTAATAAGAATGAATATAATTTAGGGTGTTAATACCCGTTACTGGTAATTGAATAACAAGGATTGAGTTATGAGTTAGGGTTGTATAACAAAGAAAACCATTGACATAATTATGATGGCCAATCTAGTTTGAATGTGGATAATGATTACTGAATTTACGTAATGATTAGGGTGTGTGAAAGGAATTATGTGGTGATGGGATTGATTCAAATGATTGTTAATCATAATAAATGTTAGTGCTGTGCGATTTTAAGTCATGTGATAGGAATTGCTTTGATTTTTGTGAAGAGATTGACATGCAGAAATGCACAAATTCGTAATTGATGAGAACAGAATTAGTGGGGGAATGACTTGAATTAATTGATTAAAGTTCAAATATAATAGCATAAGTGTCAGAGCATTATGGCAAAGCACATGACGTTTTATAGGGATCTGAACATGTTTGCTCTGCATGGTCCGAATATATTAGTCTTGCAGGTCCGAACTTATTAATTGCATTAAGGAATCCGAACTTAATGTGTCACTTATATGGGCCTGAATTTAGTTGGTGACTAAAAGGTTCAGAACTTATTTAATGAAAGCATGTTCAGAATTTATAAAAGAATTAGAGGGTCCGAGTTTGTGAGGGTGTGTACGACCGAACTTTTGGAAAGTTCAATGATCAGACCTTATGAGATGACCAGAATATGTGTTTTAACTTGGTGGTCCGAACTTGTATAATAAGGATCCATATGTCCAGCCTTGTATAATAAGGATCCGAACTTGTATATCAGAGTTTGTTAATTAGCTTAAAGATCTGAATTTAATGTGGAACTATACTGGTCAGAGTTAAATAGAATGAACATACAAAGTTTCAAGGTGAATGTCGTGAATTAATGGAGCTCCGCAATAGTATAAAGATCAGAAATTAGGTAGCGTTCGTTTCATGTCATGGAATGGAATGGAATGGAATGGAATTAGGAAGTTTTTCTTTGTAAAATTGATCTTGGTTGGGAGAGGGAGAAATTTGAAATCCCATGAATTTCTTTAATTAACGAAATTTGTGACTATTTCAACATTCCATTCCATTCCTTCATTTGAGTGAAGGATTTGTAAGGAATGTTCAAATAGTCACAAATTTCATTGATTAAAGAAATTCATGGGATTTCAAATTCCTCCCTCCCCCAACAAAGATCAATTTTACAAAGAAAAACTTTCTAATTCCATTCCATTCCATTCCATGATACGAACGCTACCTAAGTATATTGACTTCTGAAATATTGTACGCACATGTGTGTAAAGAGCAGTTCGTACATATCGGTTAATATATGGTCATAACTTGTATAACTTGTATGGGATTTATGTGGTCTGCATTTAATCACATACATATTTGTGGGCTTAATTTAGTTAATGAAAGTTGCTCATATACATTGAAGTTCCACTGTACATATATAATGGAGTCTTTATGCTCACATATGGTGAAGTCTAAATGTCTGACTATGTGGAAAGTTAGTGGATCCTCATATGTTTATTAGAACTGGGCCATATATGTGATTAATAGTGGACGGTGTTAATCAGCCAATATATATATGAATTTTATTGTTAATGAGTGGGTTTATTTTTTTAAGCTATTAACTATCATATATATTAAATTGATTGATTGATTACTTGATGTAATGTGAGTTTGGTTATGGGTCTATTAACCTGAATTATAAAATAAAAGGAACCCACTGTGAATGCTATGTGCTATTGTATGAGAACTCGTATTCTGATCACGATAAATGTCAGATTATTTGGAAACTAGGGTGTTACAAAACCATACTCGTAAACTCATTTACATGACATTATATTTTAGGTCGCGTGTAACGGGCCTAACCATTAATTAACGTTAGAAGCACATTATCATACCGAGCAAACAAAGGTGAGTTCACTGCACTTTTCTAAGCATGCGTCCCGGTGGTTTGGGTCATCTGGTAAACGTTCTTGGAAGGAATGCTGGGTAAACTGTTTAACTGGGATGTTGGTTATTGAACTCAGTATCTATCTTATAAGACCCCTTACATCTACCGTGTTGCCGGGAAGGCAACGAGGTATTTAGTTGATAGCGCTATTAGGTTTGGCACCCTCACACCGGGCCAGAATGGACGGGCGTGAACTATTTACCTTGATAACATGACCAATGCTTTGATAGAGGCATTGGGGTTGGGCAAACACATCTAGTCGCCACATACGGTAATCGAGTTAATAACAACATCAAAACAAATCATCGAATCTGTGAAACGTTTTAATCGGGTAAATGGTATCTAAACACGTTAACAAACTTTGAACTCACCAGCGTCGTCTGACACATTTGTCTGCATGCTTGCAGGTCTATAGGCTTATTTCATTTGGAACTTGCTGTCTAGGAGGCTGGAGTGGTCATGGGTCGAGATACATGGAATCTCAACATAAGCTTAATGGTTTATGTACACACGGTTTACGAAACACTTAACAAATGAGTTATGCTTCCGCTGTATTCAATGAATGTTATGTAACGTTTGTAACACGTTACGCTAATGAATGAAAGTTTTATTTAATTATATTTATGAGTTCAATGTGATTGGTGGCTTGGATCCTGGTATGTCACACGCCTCGCGGGGGTTTCCGCATGTGGTATTTTGGGGGTGTGACAGTTTGGTATCAGAGCCACTGGTTATAGTGAACTTGGTTTTAAAACGTTTTTATAAAACCAGACTATAACCGAACAGTTTTGACAACAAGAATACGACCATGACACTCAGCTCCAGATAGCAAGGTTCGTCTCTCGTTTACTCGTTGCATAGCGTAACTAGTGAACACTTACATATGATATTGCATGTGATTGCACGTTTACCACAACAATATGAATTCATGTATTACTTGCATGTGTTATGTGACTGATAGGGTGGTATTTCCCTAAACATTCGTAACTCACGTTTCGTGATGCTTTTGTTGCTACTTGAGTTTGAGGAACCATTTGACATGAGTTAGGAAGAGCTGAGATAAGCATGCAAATCACAATATAGGCTTAACAAGTGAAGAAGGGGTTCCGCTCTGTTATTTGATTAATGTGAAACGTAACAAGTCTATAGGATTCCTAGTAGTTATTGTCTCCTACTCGAGTGTGAAACGTAACAAGTCTATAGGATTCATAGTAGTTATTGTCTCCTACTCGAATGTAACCTTTTCACTTCTCTCTGAATCATTACAAATCTAGATGCTATCGAGTGTTACCTAAACACCCATCTGAACGCCTAGCGAATTGTGTAGAACATTAGGAGCTTGTACGAACGTCCCTGAGTTGGATGTTGCAACATTAATGATTGGTCTATACCTCTCACACTCCTCTTTGTTTGCTGGAACTCAATATATTGACGTCTTAGATCCCAAAGTGCGATCATTTTTGCAACACTCTCGTAGCATACCATGTATTACTCAATTAACTTGCTAGATCGATGGACAGAGGATAATCGTAGTATCTCACCGACTTCAGTAGTAGAATGGCCTTGGTTACTGACAGCGAACGTCAGCAAATTGATTTCAATCGAATCCTTAACTTTAGCCAGCGACTTATGGGAGTCGACTCTTACGAACCGAACCGAACGGGACGTACTCGATGGCAATTGACTGTAGAGTTAAATGTGTAACCGCCAGCACAATGAGTAGCGCCTTAGGACGCGACACGGAATGTGAGAAGATGGACCTTGTTCGTGAAAGATCGTAGGGCTCTGTTTCAAGCAACGACATTAGAGGCAACAGTCTCGGCAACATCAAGCTACTCGTAATGATAGCCAACAATATGGAAATGAAGGTGCCTACGACATGGATTGGCCGTTGTCAAATCAAGACGACAACAACCAAGAGAACGATGGCAGTACTGGAAATTCTCGTAACAGAAACAACAACGCTGGAAGTGGTGCTCATGGAAGAGTATTTAGGATTGGCAGACACGTTGTAGAAGTACACGTTCTTGGTAACGAATCATCTCGTCCCTGTTCCGTTCAACCCTGATACTTCTTGAAACCGAACTTGTTGTGGAATCGGCTGATGGCAAATCAACTAAAGCCTCAAATGTTCGTTGGGATGCAAACTCGACCTTATGGGACAAGTGCTCGACATCAACCTTCCTTCTTCTATCCTTGATAGTTTCGATGCAGTAGTCAGTGTGGATTGGTTATTCAGATATCGCGCAGATATACCCTGTGAGAAGAAATTTTTTTTTATCTCTCTCTAGTGGAGAATCGTTATCTGTTCTAAAGCGTCAGAGTGGTGTAAAGGTTAGCGCCAATTCAGCCAATTCAGCCCAGAAGTGCCTACGGAGGGATTACCCCGCTATGTTAGCACTCGTTACTGATTATAAGACTAAGGAAAAGAGGATCGAGGATCTACCAATTACTCGTGATTCCTTCCAAAGTGCTACTCGAAGAACTTTCAGGTTTACTTCCACAACTGTTAGAATCTCAGTTTGATCTCACTCCAAAGGCAGCCTTGATTTCTCGTAATCCTTACCGTCTTGCACCAGGAGGGTTGCAAGAACTGTGAAATCAACTACAGGAACTGTTGGACAGGAGTTTTGTCGGACTTAGTTTTTGCTCTGGGGAGCCCCTATTATATCCGTGAAGATAAGCCTTATCGTTGGACATGTGTACTGATTATCGCGAACTCAGTAAGGTGACAGTCAAGAACCGTTTGTCTCGACCATGTATTGACAACCTGTTGACCAGTTGCGAGGGTCCAACTTCTATTCGAGGGTTGACTAACGAACGAACTATCATTAGATGGAAGTCCAAGGGGAGAATGTTCCTAAAACGGTATGTCGAACGTTGTACGGTCATTACGACTTTGCATTCCGCGACCCTTGGGGTAATCAACACACCAGCAGCTTGATGGATCACATGGATCAACCATGTTTATTGAGGACATTTTGAATCATTTCCAGGAGAAAGGAACATCATGGGTGGCATTTGTATCTTATCTTAGAGCTCCTGAGGGAGGAGCCACTCCACGCGAAGTCTTATTAAATGTAACTTCTGGATTCGAGAGGTACACTTTTGGTCGTGTAATCAACGAAGTGGGAATACACGTGGATCTCGCTAAGACCCATTTTGTTAGAAACTGATCGACACCAAAGATTCCTTCAGGGATATAACAATTCCTTGGTTTCGCTAGATACAATCGCGGATTCATCATGGGATTTTCGAAGATTGCGCAGCTTTAACCACTTTAGCACAGCGGGGTGCTGTGTATTCATGGGAGACAAAATAGGAGAACGTCTTTTCAGCTTCTGAAATCCAACCCTACAATGCACTGGGCATCGTCTTTACCCGAGGGTACGGGTGATCTAGTGGTATACCGTGGAGGTCCGAATCGGAGTCTCAGTTACACACTGATGCAACATGAGAAGGTGATTGCTTACATGGTGGATTAACAAGAAGAATTGTACGACTCACAACCTAGGGTGGAAGCCATGGCCTTTAGATTTAGAATTTGGAGGTGTTCCTTGGACGGTACGAAGGGCGTTATATAGACCGATCACAAGGACCCTCAGCATATCTCGAACAGCGAGAGTTAAACATACGACGGCATCGCTGGAGGGAACTCTCGAAACGATTACGACTATGGAACATAAACGTGAATGAGCCTTGTAGCACACTCTCGACTCTAAACTACTTGATCAGATCTGTTCTGCTCAAACCGAAGCGTTGAAGGACGAGGACCTCCCAGCTGGATCCGTGCGGGGCATGGAAAAACAATATGTAACTGAAAATCGAACGACATTCACTACTTCCTGGAGCGAATGTGGACCTCACTATACAGCAATCCTCGGGAACTTGTGTTGAGCGAAGCACACCAGCCTTGATATTCTAGTCGTCTGGATTTTGACAGAGGATATTAGAATCTATAAATCTGGTACAGGTAAACAGGCATGGAGGCCCACCTAACAATGTTTGACCCGTGCGAAAGTCAAGGTGGGATATCCGAAACCTTCTGGTTTGTGTCAGCAACCGGAATCACCCATTGGGAAATGGAGCTGATTGTCTCATGTAATGTAACTGATACACTCCCTTGCAATCAGGGAAAATTGACAAGTCTTCGTACACTGTGAGTAATTACCTGTGAAGGGCGGTTTCTAGGCACGGGGTGCCAACTCCTGTTACCTCTGATTTTGATTTATACCTGATTTATGACAGGCAATACACAACACCCTTGGCTCACGCCGAGACATGAGCATTTCTTATCACCGTAGGATAAACGGTCAGAGTAAACGAACCATCCTGACACTCGAAGACGTGCTGCGAGCATGTGTGTGATTGACTTTTGGTTGAGTTCTACTGCAGCAGTCACTATTCTAGTATTCAGACAACTCTGTTTGAGGCATTGCATGGACTATAATGTCGATCTCCTTGTTGGACTAAGGCGGGTGACAACCTGATCACAGGTCCAGGACTTATACCCGAAACCTCTGAGAAGGTTGTTCGGATTAAAATATATATATATATATATATATATATATATATGGCGGCAGCGCGTGACCGTCGAAAAAGCTACACCTATAAGCGTAGGAAACCCTTGGAGTTCGCTATAGGTGATCGAGTCACACTGAAGGTTTCACCCTGGAAGGGTGCGGTGAGCTTTGGGAAGTGCAAAAAAAAAACTTAATCCACGTTACAATGAACCATTCATGCCTCAAACCCCAAGACGTGGACCGGAGTTCACTTGGAAACGCGAGGATCAGATTGTAGCTCAACTATCCTCTCATGTTCATAATTGCTGAAGCAGAACCTGATGCAACTAGGTGAATTTCGGGACGAAATTCCTTTCAAGTTGGGGATGATGTGGCACCCGAGGAAATCCACAGTCATCCCAGTCTGTCACTTCACTTTCATGAGGCTGCTTATCAAATTTCGGGACGAAATTTCTTTCAAGTTGGGGATGATGTGAGAACCCGAACTTTCAAGACTAGCTTTACTTTATTCCATGATCGTTTAACTAGTATTATTATGTTTCATCCGTTAGTACACTATGTAAGTTTGTGCCCGCTATGTAAACTGGCATGGTTAGATATTACGGAAACAAGATCACTAAGGAAACTAGTCGCACACTCGTGTTGAATCGTACACTTGGTACATGGGCCGAACATCTCCTTTACAATTATTAGATTGTTCTCGGTCCAGTCCCTTGAGCCCAAAACGAAACCTAAGCGGACCGGGCCTACTTACACAAAAACATATACACACAAGAGTGTACGTGACTCTCTCATTATCTCATAAGAATACATGGAAGCAAAACCCTAAAACTCCCCTTGGAGCGATGACATCCTTCCCATCGAAACCCTCCCCTCTTCGAAACGTTATCCCTTGCATCCTTACATTCGGTTAGTATTATAACCTGTTAGTTATGATTTCTTGATTGGTTACTTGTGTTGTGTTTGTGCTTATCGGATTTAGAGGCATGTGTTGTATTATATGCGTGTGAGAGAAGAATCAAGATCTAGAATGTTGTTCATGAACGACTTGTATGATGTTTCACTGATTGCGTTAATGAATTTTGATTATGTATGGTTTGACGGTTTCGAGTGGCGTGATGTTCACAACTATATTTCGTAATAAGAATGAATATAATTTAGGGTGTTAATACCCGTTACTGATAATTGAATAACAAGGATTGAGTTATGAGTTAGGGTTGTATAACAAAGAAAACCATTGCATAATTATGATGGCCAATCTAGTTTGAATGTGGATAATGATTACTGAATTTACGTAATGATTAGGGTGTGCGAAAGGAATTATGTGGTGATGGGATTGATTCAAATGATTGTTAATCATAATAAATGTTAGTGCTGTGCGATTTTAAGTCATGTGATAGGAATTGCTTTGATTTTTGTGAAGAGATTGACATGCAGAAATGCACAAATTCGTAATTGATGAGAACAGAATTAGTGGGGGAATGACTTGAATTAATTGATTAAAGTTCAAATATAATAGCATAAGTGTCAGAGCATTATGGCAAAGCACATGACGTTTTATAGGGATCTGAACATGTTTGCTCTGCATGGTCCGAATATATTAGTCTTGCAGGTCCGAACTTATTAATTGCATTAAGGAATCCGAACTTAATGTGTCACTTATATGGGCCTGAATTTAGTTGGTGACTAAAAGGTTCAGAACTTATTTAATGAAAGCATGTTCAGAATTTATAAAAGAATTAGAGGGTCCGAGTTTGTGAGGGTGTGTACGACCGAACTTTTGGAAAGTTCAATGAACAGACCTTATGAGATGACCAGAATATGTGTTTTAACTTGGTGGTCCGAACTTGTATAATAAGGATCCATATGTCCAGCCTTGTAGTCATCAGAGTTTGTTAATTAGCTTAAAGATCTGAATTTAATGTGGAACTATACTGGTCAGAGTTAAATAGAATGAACATACAAAGTTTCAAGGTGAATGTAGTGAATTAATGGAGCTCCGCAATAGTATAAAGATCAGAAATTAGTATATTGACTTCTGAAATATGGTACGCACATGTGTGTAAAGAGGAGTTCGTACATATCGGTTAATATATGGTCATAACTTGTATAACTTGTATGGGATTTGTGTGGTCTGCATTTAATCACATACATATTTGTGGGCTTAATTTAGTTAATGAAAGTTGCTCATATACATTGAAGTTCCACTGTACGTATATAATGGAGTCTTTATGCTCACATATGGTGAAGTCTAAATGTCTGACTATGTGGAAAGTTAGTGGATCCTCATATGTTTATTAGAACTGGGCCATATATGTGATTAATAGTGGACGGTGTTAATCAGCCAATATATATATATATGAATTTTATTGTTAATGAGTGGGTTTATTTTTTTAAGCTATTAACTATCATATATATTAAATTGATTGACTAATTACTTGATGTAATGTGAGTTTGGTTATGGGTCTATTAACCTGAATTATAAAATAAAAGGAACCCACTGTGAATGCTATGTGCTATTGTATGATAACTCGTATTCTGATCACGATAAATGTCGGATTATTTGGACACTAGGGTGTTGCAAAACCATACTCGTAAACTCATTTACATGACATTATATTTTAGGTCGCGTGTAACGGGCCTAGCCATTAATTAACGTTAGAAGCACATTATCATACCGAGCAAACAAAGGTGAGTTCACTGCACTTTTCTAAGCATGCGTTCCGGTGGTTTGGGACATCTGGTAAACGTTCCTGGAAGGAATGCTGGGTAAACTGTTTAACTGGGATGTTGGTTATTGAACTCAGTATCTATCTTATAAGACCCCTTACATCTACCGTGTTGCCGGGAAGGCAACGAGGTATTTAGTTGATAGCGCTATTAGGTTTGGCACCCTCACACCGGGCCGGAATGGACGGGCGTGAACTATTTACCTTGATAACATGACCAATGCTTTGATAGAGGCATTGGGGTTGGGCAAACACATCTAGTCGCCACATACGGTAATCGAGTTAATAACAACATCAAAACAAATCATCGAATCTGTGAAACGTTTTAATCGGGTAACTGGTATCTAAACACGTTAACAAACTTTGAAATCACGAGGGTCGTCTGACACACTTGTCTGCATGCTTGCAGGTCTATAGGCTTATTTCATTTGGAACTTGCTGTCTGGGAGGCTGGAGTGGTCATGGGTCGAGATACATGGAATCTCAACATAAGCTTAATGGTTTATGTACACACGGTTTACGAAACACTTAACAAATGAGTTATGCTTCCGCTGTATTCAATGAATGTTATGTAACGTTTGTAACACGTTACGCTAATGAATGAAAGTTTTATTTAATTATATTTATGAGTTCAATGTGATTGGTGGCTTGGATCCTGGTATGTCACACGCCTCGCGGGGGTTTCCGCATGTGGTATTTTGGGGGTGTGACATACCTGCATAGGCTTGTAACTCAATCGTTCTCCACCACGGATCACGAATACTAAGCACAAGTCAAAAGGTCTTTAAAGGGTTGTATTGGGGCTAGGCTAAGGGTAGGAATAGGATATTTTTAAAGTGGCTATGGTGATGAGAATTCGATTTTTATTATAAACGACTATGCTAAACGAAACTAAATATAAACATCAATCTAATAGGAAATGATTTTCGCTTTTTATTCAATAACTACTACGGATCTTTTGTGCTTTTCTCAATGCTTTTCCATTCTTTTTCACAACATTTTCTGATTTTTTTGATAAATAAATCACAACTATACAAACATATACTCCTGTAATCAAATTTTTATCACACAGGTTTAAAAAGAAATGGTTTACGGTTATGGGCTAATTGGGTTGTCAATCGAAATGTTTAGGCTCAAAGTTGGCGACTAAAGCATAGATTTTTGGGTAAAGGATAGAAAAATGGTGTAAAAGGAAAATCCCAGTCAATGAATTAAAATTTGCGACATACTGTCGACAGTTTAGAACTTTTATGGTGAGATTCAGAAAATTCTTATTCCATCTTTTTCCATTTCGATGCGAATAATACGTCTTTCTAATAAGGTATTGGATGGCGGGGGTCCAAACTCTTTGATCCCCTCATAAGTTAAACTACTATTAAAACTTTAACCCGGCTACTTAGGACTGTATCCCTGCTGACTCAGACTACTTAGCCGAGGGTAACGTCGCCTTCAAAAGAGGGGCCTACCACATTATGCATTAATAGCTTAATTAATTATCTTTCAATAATCCGACCCTTTAGGATTGTATCCTTGCTGACTCAAACTACTAGGTTGTGGGTAACGTCGCCTTCAAAAGAGGGGCCTACTACAATAACTAAGATAATCTCTTAAACAAGTGCAAAAGTGCGAAAATAATCAAAGGTTACACTACACACGAGTCGGATCCAAGTGATTCATCTTGTCTGTCCGTTTTTACTTTTATTTTACTTTTCAGCATTTTAGTTAGTTTTATTTTCCTAATTTAAAAAACCTTTTTCTAATATTTTGATTTGATTAGACGTTGAGGATAAACCGGTACTAAAAGCTCTTGTGTCCTTGAACGACCTCGGTATCTTACCAACACTATACTACGTCCACGATGGGTGCACTTGCCCATATGTGTGTTTAGTGTCAGTAAATATCGTGTTTATAAATTTAAAACTTGGTTAAAAAGTGTAAAAAGGGCTTAAAATACACACCTAATATATATAACACTTCACACGCATCATGTTTTTGGCGTCGTTGCCGGGGACACAAGGATTTTAAGAAAGTTAGGAATCAGCGGCCTAATCATTTTTTCTATTTTATATTTCTTTTTTTTTTAGGATTTACTTAATTTTTCAGCTTCTACAGAAGTCAGCACGGGCCGTGCCCGCTGAACACGCCCCGTGCCCAATCATTGGAACTTGCAATCCTGTTTTAAGTCAGACAGTAAGCTGAACACGGGACCGTGCCCACTCAACACGCCCCCGTGCTAAAGATTCAGTTACTGAAAACAGAACCGTAAGATCCCGGCGGTTGGTAATTTCTGACACAAACATGAGTGATAATGATATTTTTTTTACTTTCGGCACTCTTATGGTACGTGGTGTCATTTATGTGGTGGCGGTCATAAAGGATTAGAATGTTATTTTCTAAACTATAAGCCCCACTATATAGACCCATCGTTTTCCTGTAGCCTTAAGAGGGGCGAAAGTAAAAATAATCCTTATCTCTCCCTCGAATGCGCTCAACCAGATATTCTAGGAGAAGTGCTCCTCGACGAACTATTTCAACTAGAAGATCTAGTTCTTAATTGGTTAAAAGAACTTAAGATGGATTTCCTTAATTCATCTCAAGACAATGACCAAGAAGAATTGTTGGGGTTGCATTCAAATAAAAACGACCTCGTTACTCCCGATAATACCTTCCACTCTAGTGAGGACTTGGATGATAGTCGTCCCTGTACCGATTGTGCCATGAAGGACTCCCCATCGACTTCGTTCGGTGCATACATAGACCTGAGCGATTCGGCATACACCTTCTTTAACGAGAGCCCGGGAAAGGGTTGACTTGTCCACCTACATTTATGTAACACCCCGAAATCGGGATTTGGTAATTAAACCATTTTAATACTAAAGAACGAGTAAAATGCCGTTAGTGGTAAAGATTAACCCGGTAAATATTAGGATTTAAATAAATAAACCTAATATTAGATAAGAGAGAATAAAAGCTTTGAGGAAATAAAGTTCATAAAAGGCCCGAGTTAACGGAACTTAAAATGAAACGGGTCATGATTTCCCCAAACCCACTAAGTTAACTAGGAGTGATTAACCTAGTTAGTAAACTGTAAATAAGTAATAAAACATGGAGTTGTAGCTCCAAATAATTAGAATTAAACTTGAGGGACCAAAACCTTAAAAAGGAAACAAGAATTTTAATTAATAAAATTATTAACACAACACACACTTAGTGTGTGTGTGCATCGATCTCCAGGAGACAAAAGAGGGTGAAACCCTAGTTTCCTCCGAATCTTCAAATTAAAGGATCAATCGAAGGCCAAATTCAGATTTGAAAGTATATAAACGATCACCAAGTCAAGGGGATCATAAGGTATGTCGAAATTTATGATTTGGTGACATTTTGAGATTTTGATAATCATGCATGAATGAGATTCTTGTATGAAAATTTAATCTTTTAGGTAGCGTTTGTTTCATGGAATGGAATGGAATGGAATTAGGAAGTTTTTCTTTGTAAAATTGATCTTGGTTTGGGGAGGGAGGAATTTGAAATCCAATGAATTTCTTTAATCAATGAAATTTGTGACTATTTCAACATTCCATTCCATTCCTTCATTAGAGTGAAGGATTTCTAAGGAATGTTGAAATAGTCACAAATTTCATTAGAGTGAAGGATTTCAAATTCCTCCCTCCCCCAACCAAGATCAATTTTACAAAGAAAAACTTCCTAATTCCATTCCATTCTATTCCATGAAACAAACGCTACCTTAGTGAAATTGATGTGAGTATAAGACTAGAAACAAAACAATAGGTGCAAACTTGTTGAATTTGTGCCATAAACTAGTGATTAGTCAACTAATCAAGCATGAGCTAAGTGGGTTTTGTAATATGATGATGTTAGTGCCTAACTAGTGATTAGAATCATCATAATTGATAGTAAAAGCAAGGTACTTAAACAAATTTTAAGTTTGAGAACTTAACCATACATGATTCGAAATGGGTCTTGAATGTAGTGATGAAATTGGTAATTTTGTTCATATAAATAGATAAATGAAATTGTGTTATATACTAGATCATGTGAAGAAACTTGATTTTATTAAGGGTTCAGATGGATGCTAAATAGTATGATGAAACGGGTCTCACTTATAAAGGAGAACCCTTAGTTCTTGCAAAAATGAATGAATAAACTAGTCATGATAATCACTTGAACTAGTTAGAGTGTTGAAAATATAATAAATTTGGTTAGAATATTGGTTAAAATGGTGGCCATGAGATAACGCCTACTAGATAATTAAGGAATGCCTAAACTAGTTAATGGATTTGATTATGCATTTCATACACTAATGGGCGTTTGACTCTTAAAATGTCAAACGGACCTAGAAAACGATGAAGGATAATTTTGGATATAAAATGCGTAAGGTGGAATAATCGTCTTAAATTATGATTTAACTAACCACCTTGAAAACGATGATGATAGTTTGACGCTTAACAAGCTAGGTGGAAGCTTGGGGAAGGAAGCGGGTCAAACGAATATAAGAAGGAAAAGAAAAGCGTAATTTTGATGTGAGGTAAGTAAAGCTTACGCCCCTTTACATTATTTACAAATTACTTAATTGCAAGTATTGTATATGAATGCTACTAAGTGGTTGGTATATGATGTTCCGACACGATTCAATGAGAGTCGGAACAAGGGAAAATGGTAAGAAATCATGAATTATGGTAAAAGGGGTAAAAAGGTAAATTAGTCATGTAATGACGAACAAATAAAAATGAGTTTAAGGGAAAACCGAGATAGGTTTAAAGGGATGAAATGGTAATTACACACCATCTCATACGGATAAATGGTCAATTAGACTAAATGGGTTGAATGGTGTTGTTAACACCATTTGACAATTTCATTTGACAATCGCTTGTTGAGTTTTGTAATCACAGGAAATAACATAAGCATGCGTTGCTTTAACTAGAAAGATTTAAAGCAAAAGTTATGTAAACGGGTCAATACCTTGACCCGAGCCAGGTACGTATAAATAAGCTTTTAGTTAAACATAAAATTTTTGGTCAAATATTTAGCGAAAGTCCTTCGTTGTAAAGTGAGGGACTAAAGTTGACCAAAACACCCTTGAAGGGTATATTGGGAAAACGACCCATAGGGGTTGTTTAGGAACTTGCATTAAGATTATGGAATCATTAAATATGAATAAAAGTTATAGGAATACACATTCGTGGGTCAAACGCACAAAAAATGGTCATTTGCGTAAAATGACCAACCAATGGGTAAAATTGGGAAAAAGGGTTATGTTAAATCCACCACAAAATAGTTGTGGTGGAATATTTGTAGTTAATTAGATATGCAGTTTTTGTAGTGTCGAAAGAAAAGAGCAAGTTCTAGACTAAAATGCGTAAATGCCCTTAACGGGTCAAAATAAGCGTACGAGCGAAAACGGGTTTAAATTGTGTAAGAAACCTGTGATTAGAACCTAACATGGTAGATAACATTAAATTGAAGAGGGCATGTGAAATGAGGATCAAACAAATATGTTTGTTTGATAAAATGCATAAACAGGCTAAAATTCGGTAAAAAGGTAATGAGTCGAAGGCTTAGAAATCTCAAAATTTTGTTATGTCGGATGTTGGATTTTAACTCCATAAGATGGATAATTAAATTACGGACGCGTAGGAAAAAGAATCGCGCAAAACGGACATCTAGATCAAAAGTTATGAAGCTTTGAAGTTAAAAATTCGATCGAAAACGGAGCTGGGCAACTACAGCAGTAAAGCTGCAACTTTCTGCCAAAAAGGGGGCTAGGTGGGGCGTCTAGCCCTCCCTGAATTCCAAAAATGTTTAATTATGTTTGTTTGACCCATATAACTTGTTTAAACTTGTTATTTAACTATCAAAACTAACTTTTAAGTTGGTTTTGATCATAGGTGATCGCCAAGAGTGCCCGGATGAAGATCAAGCTCGAAGAAGAACCGAACACAATAAAGTTAAAAGCTTCGGCACGGCGTTTCGTCCTATCTCTTAAACGACGAACTCAAATTCATTACGACGTATATAAACCTTTAATTGTAAAAGTTTTGAATTAACGGTATTTAGTAAAGTACATTTAATCATGATTACATGCTTATTTTCGTAAACTATACGAAAACCTTAAAATAATAACATGGGTGTTACAAATTGGTAATCAGAGCCCAAGGTTAAAAGAATAAAGTGTTCGGTTCGAGGTTTGATCGCAAATCTGGTAAGTACATGTATGTTAATGATTTAGCATGCTAAAGTTTTGTATACAACACATATGGTTATCGTGTAATACACGTTACACCAATAAAAACGATATAGAGTAGATATAGTCAACGAAATTACACACGTTGATGCGTATAGTTGAAAAGCCTTGTATTATACTACGGGCATCCATTAATGTCGAAATTACTAACTTTTGTAAATGTTTAGTTGAAGGACACTCGCATCTGAAGATGACGAGAGTTGAATAAATTGTGGATATGCCGGTGGAACGGTCCGAGGTATGACAAGCTGAGCACACTCATTGAGGACCTAAATCGCGTGATGATCGCGAACAAAGTTCACGGCAAGAGAAGCCCGTTAGGGAAAGCATTACCAGGTGCACGCTTTTAAATTTAATCGCATAAGTAGTAATATGCAACAAACACGTAGGGGATAACTGTTGCATATATCTGATAAAACTTGAATAGGATATCTATTCAGGATGATGTTTCTAAGAGAAGTTTAATAGAAATATGTGTTATTCACGATGATGAATAACAAAGAAATAATAGGATTAGTTCATATGGAAACTTGGACGGGGGTAATTATCCAAGTGGAAAACTCTCAATATAATGCTATTGAGAAAAGTAGCGATCACATTAACAATTGTGATTATATAATAGTTCGATAGAAAAGAAAAACATTTTATATGTTCAAATGTAAAACTAGTAAAACTAATGATTGTTGTTTTGCAATTAAATAAAGTTTTACTAAATGAAATCAGAGATATGAAATAAATAGAGGCATTACTTACATAGGGTGTGATGTGAAAGCTATAAAAGGGTCATGTGTATCATGTGCTGATCGCTTACTCTGGCCAAGTAAGTAGTGGCATATGATACCATGAGCTTCTTGTAGCGGACACATTTACGTCTGATGTAGTAAGGGCGGGATGAATGGGACTAACTTAAATGGTACCCAAATGAATCAAATAAATAAAATGTTTGATAGTAAACGTAAACGCAAGTCGAACGACGGAAGCGTATTACGTTAAAATGACGAGCCCGAGAGAAGGGACAAAGATCGAAGTAAATGAAAATACAAACCAACTAATGAGGAATGCTAAGGCATAGAGATAAAAGTTTGACTATCACAGGTGATGAAGTTCATGCGGACAAGTCAAATGAATTGAATAAAGAATAAAGGACTTGACTGAATAAAAGCGATGGATTTCGCTAATACGACCGAATAAATTAAAATGACGTCTAAAACCATATAAGAATGGTTACTTGATGATGACCACGATAAAGATACCCGATGGATGGGTAGGATTTTGAGTGAACACGTAAACCAAGAGACGGGAACGCGGATTGAAAGTCAAAAGACTGAGAATGAGAGTTATAACTAAAAGGCGATGAAATTTTGTAAACATAAATTTTAATAATTATGTTCAACTATTTCAAAGTTGGACGGGTCGAATAAGGAACGAAGTTTGATGTTCATAAGTGATGAAATTTCTCACAAACGAGTCAAACGAGTTAAACTAAGAATAACGATTGATAATGTAAGTAAGCGCGAACCGAATAAATAAAAGTGCGAAATATTAATAAACCTATGTAAAGGAATTATAGGCGTTAAAAACATTAAAATAAAAGAACCCGGGTAATGGGATGTAAAGAAGTATAGGTAAGAACCGGATAACGGTAAGTGTAGGACAAACCGATGTGTAAATGACATTAGAAGTCATAAAGTCGAAAAGATAATTCGAAAGAAAACAAACGTAGCCTTAGACTACGGTCAAGGTCAAATGAAGTCCAAAAAGCCAAAGTAAATAATTCTAGACATAAAAAGGGTGCCTTGACGCCTTATATATATATGTACGTGTACAGTTGAATAAAGACTCGAATAAAATATGATCTATGAGATCATCAAAACCTACGGAATTATAATTAATGTTAAGTGTACGGGACCAAAAGACCCTCGGGTCACGAATAGAAAGAAACGAACGAATGGGGGTTTCACCTTAGAAGGTCGAAATCTAAGGAAAAGCCTGCGAGGCTAAGTGAAAGAACCTACAAGTCATATGGGTTAAGCATGGGAATAAGTTATAATTCCCCGAATTAAATAATAATGGAAAGGAATGGATCCTCGGAAGTAACATTTCTAGAAGCGAGAGAAAAATGTAAGAAAAAAAAAGAGGAAACGTAAACTAAAAATTTAGTTTTTAGTCAAAAGCAACGTTCTAACAAAACATAAGTGGTATGTGGTTATTTAGAAAATCTTAAACACACATAAAGCCGATGATGGAAAAATAGTGTACCCGAGTGACGGGGTATGAAGTGAAGGCGACTAATTAGTCTAGCCGATAAAACTATTCTGAGTCAAAATAAGGTTAGGAACTATGTAAAGCACTCATCAACATAAGATTAGCGTGAAGTAAACATATTGAAAGATTTACTGACCGGGTAATCAAATGACAACTCGGTCAAATAGACGCCAAAGATAAGAAATACATGATAAAAGTTACGGCCCATGAGGCCATACACACATGAAAGACACACACGTCAATACAAATGATAACTATAGACCGAAAGGAAGGAAAACTTTGAACACAAAGCTAAGTTTGTTTAGTTTAATCAACGGAAAACATAAAGAAGGTTTCGGGGACGAAACCTCTTTAAGGGGGGTAGACTTGTAACACCCCGAAATCGGGATTTGGTAATTAAACCATGTTAATACTAAAGAATGGGTAAAATGCCGTTAGTGGTAAAGATTAACCCGGTAAATATTAGGATTTAATAAATAAACCTAATATTAGATAAAAGAGAACAAAAGCTTTGAGGAAATAAAGTTCATAAAAGGCCCGAGTTAACGGAACTTAAAATGACCCAAACCCACTACGTTAACTAGGTGTGATTAATCTAGTTAGTAAAGTGTAAATAAGTAATAAAACATGGAGTTGTAGCTCCTAATAATTAGAATTAAACTTGAGCGACCAAAACCGTAAAAAGGAACAAGAATTTTAATTAATAAAATTATTAACACAACACACACTTAGTGTGTGTGTGTGCATCGATCTCCAGGAGACAAAAGAGGGTGAAACCCTAGTTTCCTCCGAATCTTCAAATTAAAGGATCAATCGAAGGCCAAATTCGGATTTGAAAGTATATAAACGATCACCAAGTCAAGGGGATCATAAGGTATGTCGAAATTTATGATTTGGTGACATTTTGAGATTTTAATAATCATGCAATTGTAATTATAAAAAATTATAGAAATTAATAAAAAAATCTTATTTAATTGCCTTATGAATTTGTAACTATGAAAAAATTATAGATACTAATAAAAAAAATCTTATTAAATTGCTTTATGCAATTGTAATTATAAAAAAAATTAAAGAAATTAATACAAAAAATCTTATTAATTACAATAAGAATAATTATTGACTCAAAAAATCCTATTAATTACAAAAATCCTAGACTTGGCATGTACATATCTTCCCATTGTCCCGCATGAGTTCTTCGGTGCGTCAACCATAGCCCGTTTATTGGTGGCATTGGATAATCCCCTTCCAGCTTAACATGTATGAAGTGGGTATCGTTAACAAGTGCAAGCGTTATGAATAGTGGTTGTCGATCAGCCGGAGGACTTAATATCGGGAAGAAAGTGGCACTCGCATCGAGGATTAACAGGTGAATCCCGATACCGTACCTTTGTGCAATAAGAAGTCCTGCTAGAGGGAAGTACATTTCGTGACTCGGGGGACAACCGGACACTGAATCCCAAATTAGGCCCTCACGATGCGTGTTAAAATATCCTTCTTCCCATGCTTCAAATATTGGGAACCAAGTCGATTTGTTCTGATCCATTTCTTGGACAAGATCTCTTCGAATGTGCCCCCATAAACATTCTCCCATTCCTAAGCCCACAGCCACAGACCGAAACCCTCAATGACCGTCCGGCCTCACATCTTGTATGCACGAGATGTGTAGGTGAAACACTGCGGAAGGGCATACTTAAACTGTTTGATGATTGCCACGTTCTCGTCCCCGATTATTAACGGAAAACCGTTATCATCTCGTATCTCTTTCTTCTTAGAACTCGTTGAACGGCTTCGGCCCGCTTTGGGTTTTTGAGACCTTATAACCGACTGTTGAGAAGCATGTGACAGAACATACGAGCTTTGGCGGGGGTAATCGTATTTAACTTTGTCAGGAACCTTCAAAGCACGTGTTTGCATCACCGAAGGAGCTTCTCCTCAATTCTTCGTCTATACGATCGGCCTCGTCCAACCTTTGTTGTACCTGCTTTGTTGTTGGTCGGCCACGAATATTTTGTTGGACATCCGGTGGTTTCTTGGTGGATTTGTTTGGAGTCAACACTGCTTTAATCTTTGACAACAAGCTTTTTTTCTAAGCTGGGGGTGCGACTTTAATTGTTGTCTAACAATATTGAGCTCTTCGACCACGTCAACGTCATCGTCTATCAATTTACAAGGTTAGAAGTTAAGCTTCCGCCAGAAGACGTCTATGTCTTCGAGTTGAATCGGACGCTCTGCACGGTTAAAAAGAATATTGTTCAAGTCACATGATTAACGGATATATATCACACAAGTGTTGTACGTTTAACAATTACTACCTGTACGTAGGTACTTTTCTAGCCTACAAGCACACGGCAACCCACAGCTGTACCACATTTGGCAACCACATAATGAATGATAGCGCTGCAAGACGTCTAGCTTCCTAAGTAGCTCTCCACTCAACAAGTCAAGGGCTGTATGGGAAACTTTTCCAAGTAGGTGTTCAAACAGCGGGTTTCTGTGGTGCTTCATTATTTTTTCGAAACTTTCTCAAAAACTCCCCCTTATTTCACCGTACTGTGTCTCAACTATATCCCGGACACAACCAACTATACGGTCCAGCGAGCTCCTATCTAGGACGTATCTTTTTAAGTTGGCATGCTGGCTCTCAACTCTGTTTGTGGTACGATTACCAAAGTTGCGCCTCTTATCAGTCCATGCAAAGACAAACATTTCCTTATAATCTTTCGGCCAGTTATCATACACGTACTTGAAAATCCCTAAAAAGTAAAAATAATTTATTAAATGTACATAGGTGAGTCATATGTTATTAAAAAAACTTATTTGAACGTTTGCTCTCCACAAGTCGCTTTTGTAGGTTACGCAAGTGGTACTCGTATATGGGTACTGATGGAGACTCACACAATGACCCCCAGAATTACAGAAATTTTTCCCAGTCTTCTTCTGTGAAGGCACTCTTGCAGTGCTTCATAATATTTTGTTGTATGTGAAACCTACAAAGAAGCCTGGAGGCGCCTGGAAATACTTTAGCACACGCGCTCATTAGGGCCAGGTCTCTATCCGTTACAATCACACATGGCTCCATACATTCATCCAACATTGACTTGATCCTCTCAAGAACCCATACAAAGTTATCACTCTGTTCTTTACAGATAACGGCATACGCGATACAAAACGAATGGTTGGTACGCGTCATACCAACAATCTGGACAAATGGCATATTGTATATGTTTGTCTTGTATGCCGAATCGATCAGCAAGACGGGGGGGATTGCAAGCCACATTTCACTCGAGTAGTGATGAAGAAAGAAGATCTCTATTACGACCTATGTTCCGGGTTCCTCCCGTGTCTCGTAAATAAATTCGTTGTTTATCAGGATGTTTTCTAGTGATTCCATGGGAGTCTATCCGTCTCTTTGTTCGGCTCTAATCTTCTGTACAACGTTTTGAACGTCTTTATGAACATGAAACCTGTCAGGGTCCTGCTTCCTTATCGTTTGAAAAATTTTGCGCGACTCCATGTTTTGAGCTGTCAGCTGCTCGATCAGTCTCTTTTTGCTTGGAGTAAACCTTCGCACAAATGCGTGGGCCGACAGGTCTTCACAAAGTTTGTGGTTATGTTCAATCTTTCCCCTTTTTATCTCCCAGGTTTCATACGGATGGTCTCGCAAGGTAAAACAGGCAACCGGTTTTTTTTGCTTCCGGCTTTTCTAACTGTTGATGTAGTATGGTGCTCACCCACGGTCATATTCAAGCCATACCCTCCCGGTCCTTCCCCGATTTATTTTGATCGACGGGTCACAATAACGAAACCATTCGCGTTTGCCATTTCTTGTGCCCATTTCTTTAGGTCATCTAGAGAGTTGAAAACCTGTAACATCGACAATAATAATACTAATAGTAATAGTAATAGTAATAGTAATAGTAATAGTAATAGTAATAGTAATAGTAATAGTAATAGTAATAGTAATAGTAATAGTAATAGTAATAGTAATAGTAATAGTAATAGTAATAGTAATAGTAATAGTAATAGTAATAGTAATAGTAATAGTAATAGTAATAGTAATAGTAATAGTAATAGTAATAGTAATAGTAATAGTAATAGTAATAGTAATAGTAATAGTAATAGTAATAGTAATAGTAATAGTAATAGTAATAGTAATAGTAATAGTAATAGTAATAGTAATAGTAATAGTAATAGTAATAGTAATAGTAATAGTAATAGTAATAGTAATAGTAATAGTAATAGTAATAGTAATAGTAATAGTAATAGTAATAGTAATAGTAATAGTAATAGTAATAGTAATAGTAATAGTAATAGTAATAGTAATAGTAATAGTAATAGTAATAGTAATAGTAATAGTAATAGTAATAATAACAAGAAGAAGAAGAAGAAGAATAATAATAACAATTTTAACAATAATAATATTAACAAAAATTTTAACAATAATAAAAATAATAATAATAACAATAATAATAATAACAATTTTAACAATAATAACAATATAAATAACAATAATAATAATAATAATAATAATAATAATAACAATTTTAACAATAATAACAATAACAATAATAACAATTAATCTATCTAACCTAACAAAATAAAATTGATACCTGCTTTTTTAAGTACGGATTGTCCGGGATGGGGGGTGCCTCACCACCATATCCACCATATCCTCCAACGTCAGGATAATTTTATTGAACGTAAGGACCGTTCGGGGAAATGAATTGCTGGTGACCACCGTCTCCTTCGTATCCATCAGGATAGTGTTGTTGCACGTAAGAATATTCACACCAGTACCCATTATCCAGATACCCTTATTGCACAGGATAACTTGGTTCACCAGCATGGTATGAGTCATCTCAAGGGATGTTTCATCAACACGGGGATACGTGTTCAAATCTAGAAACGGTCTGTTTTGTTTTTCTTGTACACTAGACACAACCTCCTCTTGCTCGTTAGAATTGGGAATGACTCCTCCAAAAAATGGTATCATCATTAGTAAATAATTAATTAAAACAGTTAAGCTAGTAACTGTTACTGGAACATTTTCGGGCACCCATGAGTCACCAGAATACGGCCCAAAGACATAGTTGTCGTCCTAGTATGATGACATTTAGTTCAGCACCTCACAAGTGATAAAACGAAGAATGCAAAGAAGATAATTTCGTTCAAAGAAGCAGAATATGTTTTGCAGTGGATGAAGAATGCTCTGCATGTCCCTATATAATTGAAACATAGACGCCTCGTATAGCCCTAGATGCCCCATATTGCTTTATGTCGCGTGCAAGACACATAGTCACATCAGCCCTCAAGACGCCCCGTCTAGGCCTAGACGAGGAGGCGTCTTGCTCCCTCGTATTGCCCCCTCGTACAGGCCTAGACGCCCCGTATGATGTGACTGATTTGACCTGGTACGAGTTTCAGTGGTTGGTCGGAGACAATAGCCCTAGACACCTTGTATAGGCCTATACGAGGCGTCTTGAAGGGTGTGAAAATAGGCAAAAAGGTGTGTGAATATGCACACGCTATTTAATTCCACTGACATTATCGTCATTTGACTACATGAGCGGTGGATCCTTCAATTCTAGACCCCCATTTCAATCCACTCCGCCGAACAGTTTCTCACGCAAATGGAGCAAGTGAATAACACATAGATTGTATTGAAGAATTACATTAACAGGTTCCCTAAGGTATCCGACATGTTGCTCACTTCCACCACGACTAACGTCAAGCTTCCACAAGGCTCCACTGCCGTTCTTGTTAAGAACCTTTACCTCTCCTGTGATCTTTACATGTGCATTCGGATGACCGAATCTGAAAGCAGTTGCTTTGAACCCTTCACTCTTGGTTCGGTAGGTAACTAATTCATCTTCATAGGATGGTTTTCTGAATTATAATTGATCTCAGACATGAATACTCATCTCAAATGCTTTAACTAGGCCATGTTCGTGAACCGTTTGCGAACACGTGTCGAACAGAAGTTTATGTTAGTGTTCGTCTGTTAAGGAATTTTAGTTATTCGCGAACACTTCGTGAACACTGGACACAAACACAAACGAACATTAAACTTGAAAAAAAGCACACGATAAATCAAGTTTAGCTAACTTAAGACATAATTATGTAGAGGGCTGATTCAGGATCAGTTTTGGGTTTAAAACCCTATTGAATGGGATTAGAGAAACCCTACTTAATGGGATCACAGAAACGGCTGAGGAGAGATTGAGAAAGTATTGGAGATTGCGTGATTGTATAGAATTGATGGGCAGGAAAAAATAGCGAGAGGGCGTGACAACACGACACGTGTTTAACAAAAGGTTTCTTTTATTATATGTATAGATATGTTGAGGTTTTGGAACTTAAATTAAATTATAAAATAGCTGATGATATATGAGTGCAAGAGTAGGGTTCCTACGGAAAGTGTGTTTTTCCTAGAAAGTCTAGGAAGCGATCTTGTCCATCCGATTGGTGTGTTTAAGGGTTGAGATCAAATCAATGGCAATCTTGTAATAATTTACTATATTTAATAGATTGTTTTAAATGAGGAGGGGCAATTTCGTCCTTATGTGTGTTTTAAATCAATCAAAAATAACCGTCAGAGATATCACATCTCCTTAATACACGCCATTTTCCCTCTCTCTCTTTCTCTCTCTAAAATCATACCAAAAATACAACGAAAACCCTCTAAAATCATACCAAAAATACCTAAAATCATGGATCAAGATAAGAGATTTACCAACTTTTATATACGTAAGATCTTCCCAACATTGTGTTTAGTGTTTTAGTTGGCGATTAGGGTTCAATCGTGTTCTACATTGAAATAATTGATGTTTGAAGGGAAGAGATTCAAAGAACAGAGGGATTTGAACAAGATGGATGGAAGCAGAGATGAAGTCGCCGGAAGAAGAGTTGAAGTTGCTGGAAGCACAGTTTAAGTCGCAAGAACCCTAGGTGTGTGTTTAAAATAACAAATGTTTGTAGGTATTCCGCTTGTTGTGGATGACTCTGCTTGCTGGGGCGAAATCTGTTGATGTAAAACACATTTGTATGAATCTGCTTGCTGTTAAAACACATTTGTATGAATCTGCTTGCTGTTAAAACACAGCTGTATGAATCTGAATGATAAAACACATTTGTATGAATCTGCTTGCTGTTAAAACACAGCTGTATGAATCTGAATTGCTGTTAAAACACAGTTGTATGAATCTGAATGATAAAACACATTTGTATGAATCTGCTTGCTGTTAAAACACAGCTATATGAATCTGAATGATAAAACACATTTGTATGAATCTGCTTGCTGTTAAAACACAGCTGTATGAATCTGAATGATAAAACACATTTGTATGAATCTGCTTGCTGTTAAAACACAGTTGTATGAATCTGAATTGCTGTTAAAACACAGTTGTATGAATCTGAATGATAAAACACATTTGTATGAATATGCTTGTTGTTAAAACACACCTGTATGAATTTGAATGCTAAAACACAACTGTATGAATCTGCTTGCTGTTAAAACACAACTGTATGAATCTAAATGCTAAAACACAACTGTATGAATCTGCTTGCAGTTAAAACACAGCTGTATGAATCTGAATGTTAAAACACAGTACCAAGAACATGCTGATAGATTCCAGCAAGAAAACGAAAACGAAGGAAAGATTAATATTAAGTGAGATAAAAAATCGAAAACAAAAAAATCCGAAATTTATGGATAGTTAGTTATTGAAGATAATTTCCTAAAATAAAAATAGATTGTGAAAGTACATAAATGCCCTTTTAGATAAAATCCTTCAATGCCACATGTCGCGTTCTTATTGCTTCCTAGACTTTCTAGGAAAAACACACTTTCCACCCAACTTCTACTCATGAGTGCAATATTATATGTGAAACTTACAGAAAGCTTGGGTTTTGGAATTTGGTATGTGGGCTAAATGCATTTGACACGAATGCATATTGAAGGTTAATTTTGTAACTTGCAAGGTTGATTATGTAATTTGTGATATTTTAAATTAGTTTAGGTAGTGGTAGGATGTTATTTAGGCATCTTTACGGTATATGCGTATTGTTATCATTGGTGATCAATTGACATATGTAATTACTTGAATCTACTTGATGACACTTTGGTCACTGATGGATCTGTTAAAGCTCATGACTGAATCTTCTTGATGACCCAAAGTAGTACATCAGTTGTTAGCTGTTTATAAAATTCATGAAAAAGGAACACAAAATGGTGGTGGCTCAAATAAATAAGCTTTAGTTTCTTTGATCTTACTTCTTTATATGTTGTTTGTTAACTGTCTAAAAGGGTCGAGTTTGTGTAATTTGTGTAACATAGCTAAGTAAAAGGGAAGGAGTGAAGGGATAATTTCTTCCAATCAAAACTTAGACCTGTGTTCTTTAAATATGTAACAATAAGTTGCTTTATAAGTTTAAGTTTTTTTTTTCAATTCAGACTTATGTGGATTGTTATGGCGGATACCTAAGATATCAATGATAGTGATACAATCTCTTTAAAGGTGTATGCTTTCACATATTTCAAACAATTGTACATATTTATTTATTTATTTTTGTTGTTTCTTTGTCTCGCAAGAAGTTGTGAGTACATGTTCTTGGTTAATTTTAATCAATTTGATAAAAACGGTGTTCAAGTCATTTAGTTTTTTAGAGCTTCAAGAGTAAGAAAAAAAAAACAAAATCTGACATGATGATGAAAAATGACAATCTTAAAATCGATTGGCCTGCATTTTGGAAACTTAGTTATCCTTTTTATACAGCAACTTATCCAATATACTCTCTAATTATACTACCAAACCACACATTTTTACAGCATACGGATAAGATGCCAAGGATGCACTTTTAAACTCTTTGTCTTACAAGAAGTTGTGAGTACATGTTCTTGGTTAATTGTAATCAATTTGATTATGTTTATGAACGCACCCGATTGCTTTTAATGGCTTTTGGTTTATCTAAAAATACATATTTTTACTCTAGGAACCAAACTTAAGTATCAAAGATACACCCTTAATTATTTGTTCAAGTCCCAAGTATTTTTAAATGAGATGTAAATGGAAAAAATTATTTGCCAAATTAAATATCACTTTTTTTTTTTAATTTAACAGTCCTTGGAAAGAGCCATTTGGACATTAGGCATGGGGATTGCATCTCATAACCAAATCGTACTCTCAAGCATTTTGAAAGTGAAAAGAATTAAATGGATAAGGAACTTGCACCTGATTTTTTTTTTTTGAAAGACAAATTTGGATAACTGACAGATCACTAGAATATCATCGTGCCACCGGCGGCGGAACCACCCAATCACATCCATCTCCACGCCTATACACCAATTCAGGAGGAAACCCAATATAAATATGAGAAAACCCCCATGTAGGAATCAAACCAGAACCTATTGGTCCTAAAGCATTATCCGACCCTCAAGATGCCGCTAAACTATAAAGCCATAGGCATCTGGCACTGAATTGATCATGTTCCATCTTAAAACCATTAAGCTTGCTTTTTTCTTTTCAAATAAAAGGGCATAACTTTCAGGTTCTGTTTTAAGTCATCAAATAATATTCTTTTTAATTTTTTTGATGTATATATTAACATGTTATATGTGTATACCTTTTGTAGTAGTATGAATTTGGGTTCATATTTGCATTTGCTATATATATTAACATGCTGAAAACCTAATTTTTTTCCTCCATTGGTACCAAAATTACTCATTTTAAGCCAAAACTTTTTGACCTGCCTATTTTACAAGATCTATTACTTGCTATTAAAAATTGGCTTTATGATGAATAAGCTCCTTACTCAACCAGTGTGTTACACACATATCAATAACCTGGTAAAACATATAAAAGAAATTCACTATACGATAATAAAACATATAAAAGAAATTCATTATACGATAATCTATTATCTATTATATATAATAAACAAAAAAAATTTGGGACACTTGGCACAATATTAGGGCTTCCTAGATGTGGTTTTGGCGGGAAACTGAATGGGTACTCTTTTGACATATAATGAAGCCCCGTTTTTTGTTTTTTATCCGGATCCGCTAATTCGGATCCGTATATATATGTTATAAAAAATTTAATATTTCCAATCTTCATTTGTATCATCGCCAACAACCATTGTTAACCCTATCTTCTCTGTGTTATTGTGTTGTCCGCCTCCGCCTCCTTATTATCAACGGTGATATACAAGTCAAAATCCAATGTAATACAGGGTAAACTTTAAATATTCCATTTCTAATCTTTCTTAATTATCCTCTGTTTTCATTTGATTCTGAAGATTTTTGGGTTTTTTGAAATTAGGGTTTCTTATATTCTGTTGACGACTCCTACTCCTTCTCTGTGTTCAATGATTTTATCATCGTTGATATACAACTAAGATCCGATTTAATACAGGTAATTCTCTAAATCTTTGATGTTTGAAGGGGTAATTGAATCGTATTATATCTAGAGAAACCCTTTACTTTTTATCTTACTCGCACATGGAACTCCATATCTTCAACCACATCAATCCATTCTAGGGTTTTATTAACCAAATCTGTATTTGTTTTTCTTTTTCTTTTTCTTTCCATTAACTTTTAACTTTTGTTCGAAGAGGCAAACAACTAAACTAACGCTGAAGACGTATTCAAGGCGCTTGAAGATATCGAGTTTCCAGAATTCATTGCACCACTAAGAGCCTGGCGATTTGGTTCCAGTTGTCAAAGAGTTGCATATGCTAACTTCTGAGGAGCTTAGCAAGTTAATCAGGGAGTGTGATCTTTTAATCCATTTTTGTTGTAAAATTTATAGGGCAAATGATATATTAATGTATAGTTTGATGTTGGTGTGATCTTTTTAACCCAGTTTTGTTGTGATTTTTTTAGGGCAAATGACATATGCAAGGAATCGAAGATGCAAACAAATAACGCTGAAGACGTATTCAAGGCGCTTGAAGAGATCGAGTTTCCAGAATTCATTCCACCACTAAGAGCCTATCGATTTGGTTCCAGCTGTCAAAGAGTTGCATATGCTAACTTCTGGGGAGCTTAGCAAGTTAATCAGGGATGCTAATAATGATATTATTCAGTGGACTGCCCATGAATGTCCGGATTGTGCGGTTTTGTTGAAAATTGTGGGCTGACATATATACCTGTTGACGATGAAGCGGAGCACGGTGGCGGAGTACAACAGAGACACAGGGGTAGTTTGGGGTTTTCAGGGAAGTTGAAGTCAATGAAGAGTTTTGGTCAGCAGAAGAAAAAGAACGATGATTATTATTATGATGATGTTCATGATGATGATTCAGGTGTATCATCCTATGGTGTTGATGGTGGTGTTCATGATAGGAATATGACATCTTCTAACTATTTCAAGGGAGTTGAAGCCTTCTACACCTGCTAGGGTTAGTAGGGTATGTTATATATGTTGTTATCTTTAACTTCAATTTCAGTTTTCAGAATATGTTTATGTTTAATGATGTATCTGATATTGAAGTTATTGTTATGTTCTAATTGTACTTAGGTTATATGTGTGGTGTTTGATGTATTTAGGGGAAAATATTGCCTAAATGTTTGCCGTATGTATACGTGCGTATAGAAGTGTGTGGCGCTTTGATGCGTTTTGATCCCAAAAGCTGATGTGTGATATGTATGAAATCACACTTAAGTATCTAAAAACTCAAGTAATATAACATGATTATGTTGATTTGATTATATGAAAGGTGGGTGCTAACTTAATCAGATTCTTTATTTTTACTGTCATGTATAAGAAAAAACAATTTTATTTTTTTGGTAGGTGCATTTTCTGGATCGACATCACTTGCTAATCAAGTTTAGGAGTGTTGATGGAGGAGTAAGTATTCTTACATGCATGCAAAGGTATTTTCATTAGCATTCTTTTTCACTCATATTTTGTAAAGGTGAAATTTGTATTTGGGTTATGTTTTACCTCTAATAGGTTTAATTCCATATGTCCTAATCCACAATCTCATATGACAGATATATGCAAAAGTAAGTGGAGAAGATTCAATACAGACTCCAACCATTGATGTAAGCTCTAAAGAATTTTATAGTGAAGGCTACCATGATCGTGACAAGAGAATTCCCAAATCCAGACATGACCATCACTAACAAACAACTAGGTACCATGCCCACCTTATCCTTATTTCTTGAGTAATGTTTCATGAAATGGTAATTTTTGTCCTATGAGGGATTTTTAGACAAGGCGAAATGGGCGGGTCAAGCGGGTTTTTGTTAATGAGTTAAAATAATAGTAATGTTTGATGAAGGGAATCATTGGTAGTATTATGGGTTCTTAGATGTGGTGTTCTGAGTGGGCTAGACGTGTTGGCTACTGGGTCGAGACAGGAGTAATGTTCCATGAATGGTCTTATTAGTATTATGAATCTATGATGGATTGATGAGTATTTAGATGCGGTGATATGGGTGGGTTAGGCAGGTTGGTTAATGGGTTTAAACGATGTTTCATGAGTGGTAGTATTATTTTATGACGTCGTGAATTGGGGGTGGCTCAAGTGGGTTGGTTATGGGTCTAAACGACAGTAATGATTCATGAAATGTTGTTTTAGATAAGTTCGACATTTGGTAAAGTTCAAATGCTAACGTTGAAATATGGTTAGGCACAAAGAATTGAGTTTGAGAAAGTAAAACTTGGTAAATTGGTTTTAGGTGTGTTTTATATGTTATATTAAGCCTTAAAAGAAAAAAAAATGGTGGCTCAGGTTGGTTGGGTTTACGGGTCGGGTCGGGACGGCCGGACGGGTTCACAATAGAACAGGTAACTAATTTGTCTTATAGTAGAACTTATAGTAAAAGCTAATAAAATTTTATACCAATTTGTTTATTTTGTTATAGATGCTGGAAGGTGCTTATGACTTGGCGATTCAGACCTCATCTTAAAGATGCTTATGACCTTCAAAATAGTCGTTTTTATATACAATTTTGGTTGGGCAAAGATACCCACTAGGTTAGCTGTATGAAATCTTGAAGGTAGACATGTTAAATGTATTACTTTACAAGTCCATATTTGATTATGCTTTTCAAATATGCTACTGTTGGTTGGGTCGATTTGACTAAATCGTTTTAATACGTATTGATCTTTATTTAATTTAAAAATTCTACTAACAATTATTCAATGTCGTGTAAAAGTTTAATGAAATAATATGTTACATTTTAATAAAAGTACATGTTTATTAACTAATAAAATTAAACTATCCGGGAAGCAGTCCCGGGTGATAACCTAGTAAAACATATAAAAGAAATCAATATATCACATGTGTCATCAATTGGAAATTACAGAAGCATCTAATTTTGTATTTTCCCGTTCTATTTTCCCACTTATCTTATATTAATTAAAAATAATTAATATTAAATCTTATCCTACTTTGAATTTCGAATATAATCCTTTTATTTTTTTACTAATAAAAATACTATCACCGAACTTAAATTGTTAATTTAAGATATTTTTAAATAAAACAAATTATGTATGACGAAAACCAAACTTTGTATTAATAAGTTATTTATTTTTGTTTCATTATTAAAAAAATGTTATATCTGACTTTATTACATTGTTTATAAATCAATTTTCCTAATTGATACCATTTTATCACTCAAATGGCTATTGATTTGCTTCTAGAAAACGTATCTTCTTTTAAAGAACCATCTTCACAATAATCCTATTCATAGCGTATCGAGTATATTTGTTAGTTTATTTTTAAAGATACAACTTTTTTTATTATTTGGTATACAAAATAATAAAATTTATTCAATGTGTAATGCATAGTTTTTTTAAAGATATTTTTTTTACTACTTACTATACCAAATTACATTTATTTTTCGTATAATAAAGAGGTTTTAAAGATACAACTTTTTTTTCTTATTTGGTATATATGATTAGATTTATTCAACCCGTACAATACATGTGGTTTCTTAAAAAATATAACTTGTTTGTTATTTAATATACAAAATTGTATTTGTTCAACCTGTGCAATACACAAAGTTTTTAAAGATATATTACATTTATTCAACTCGTATCATACACGAGGTTATTAAAGATACAAATTTTATTTTTTGATATATAAAATTATATTTGTTTAACTGGTGTAATAAATGAGGTTTTTAAAGATATATTGTTTATTATTTAGTAAATAAAATTACATTTAATCAACTTGAGTCATACACGGAGTTCTAACCTAGTATGTCATTTATATATATATATATATATATATATATATATAGGGGACCGCTAAAATAAAAACCACCTCCAGTTGTAATGTAAGAACCATGAGAACTTTTTGATCCGGGGCGAGTTGGACCAAAATTTTTTTCATAAACGTAGATGCGTGTATTATAAACACATTTGTAAAAAAAGAATTCAAAAAAAATGTCGTGTGTGTAGTTTGAGCACCACAAGTTTGTGTTTATGGGTACCATAATTACGGTACCCATAAACACAAACTTTTGGTGCTCAAAACTATACACACGACATTTTTGTTTTAATTTTTTTTACAAATGTGTTTCTAATGCACGCATCTACGTTTATGAAAAAAATTTTGGTCCAACTCGCCCCGTACAACGTAGTTCTCATGGTTCTTACAACTAGAGGTGGTTTTCATTTTAGCGATCCCCTATATATATATATATATATATATATACCAGTCACTTACCCGCGCGATGCGGCGGGAGTGGTATCACTTAGGTTGGTGAGTTTAGGGCTATCTACGGGGATGTAGTTTCCAATGTGGCTTGTGACGACGATGGTGGTAGTGTAGCAGAATGTGATGGTCGGTTGAGGCCTTCTTCAGCGGCGAGAATCAGCGATTTGCGGCGATTGGTGGTTTCGTGATGGCGTTTGGTGGTTATTGTGCGACTCAGGAGAAAACAAAGAAAATTGTTTGATTCTAGTTATGTTACCTGAAATAGACGGACTACCTAGGCTTTTGTTGGTTCAAATACAAATTCACAAATAACTAACATTAACTACTATATTGTAAGATGTACAAAACATAGTCAAAAATTTCCCAAACAGTCTTAGGTTTGTAAGAGTCCTTAATCTTGAATTCCTAAGGTTTGGAACTGAAATTTGTCACAAAATAAAGGATTTCCTTCAATTAGTTTCTTAAGTTCAACCAGCATCATACCTCGAGCAGATTTAGTATCTCCATATTTGGATAATTGTTCATTCTCCCTAAAGTAGTGATCTATAAAAGTCAGTCAGCAAAGGCGCGATAGATGATGCTTAATACAAAAATTAAAGTAAGATAAATAAGTTCGTTTACAGACAAATGGTTACAAACAAATCAATCGAGTCGTTAATCAAACGATTAAACGCATAAACAAAACAATAAATATGAATTTGTACATTCTGATACATATCTACTTAGAGGTGGCAGTTTTTTTATTTTTTTATTAACCATGCCGCTGCGCTCGTTGCAGCTGCCCTCACCGCGCCGCTGCGGCTGCACTTGTTGCGCTCGCATGCTCACTGCACCGATCAAATTTTAGTAAAGTACACGGATGTGACAACCGGTGATTAACGCCTTCTAATTACGTGATTAACAAACGTTTAAGACGGTAAGAAATAGTGTTTAAGGCACAGATTAACTAAATTAGGCTACTGGAATGCCTAGGGACGCTTATCCGACGTTACAATGCGTGTACGGTGATTTTGGGGAATTCTGCTGAACGATAAACGAAAACGAACTGACACCGTACAAAATACTGACCACGCCAACAAATAAGAAGTTTATACGTATTACTTATAGTTATGAATGTGGTTTTGTGAAATATTATCCTTTCGAATGACACAAAGCGCAAATGTTAACGAAAAACACGGAAACAGTAACGAGCTGACAATCAACGATGAAACGGAAGCACCAGACTCGAATTTCTGTCTCGGTATTAGTATATTATGACATATTTAGCTTCGTTTTTAAATTTATTACCCGTAGTTGAAACCGGATCGAAAAACAGATGAAAAACGGCAACGACGTGTTTTACCCGGTTTTACCGAAATCGATGAACGGACGCGCACACGACCTATACCGGCACTATTTTACGCATTTTAAATCTAAAAATTTAACTTACGACACTACGGAGAGTTCGGGTTCTGATAACGTGTCTCGTAGGAATTACGGGCTACATAAACTTAGGGATTGGGCTTGTGGGCCTTGGGCCCAAGCCCAAAGCCCATTAACTAAAACCCTAACTATATAAGTGTTGTGATAATCTTATCCTCACTTCATTTGAAACCAAACAAATAAAAACACACGCCTACATCTGCTTTTCTTCATCTCCTTGTTTGAAAGCAAACCCCTAGCACATAGTGATAGCATACCCTATCATCATTCAAAAGTTGAAAACACAAATCAAAGGCACACCTGTGCTCTCTGCTTCTCATTCAAACAACATACAGCCACAACCTTCGATCACTAGTCGACACCCCACCCCCTTCACTTCTCCCTCTTGATTTCTCTACCGACGAGCACAGGGGAGTCCGATTGGACTCCGGTGACGTTTTCCTCCGGTCACACACCACCCGCACCATCTCTACACACCCCCCAATCGGCGGACCAGCTATTAATGGTGTTACCAGCCGGCGACAACATAACCGTCAAACACCCCTCTTTTGCGACTCCTGCCTACGACACACACATCTGGTACATTAAGAGAGAGAGAGATAGATCGGGACGCGAAGAATAGAGGGCCGACACCCTCTCGCCGGCGACGGTGCCACTATTACAGCGGTGGTGGTGGTGGTGTTCAGACGTGGTTGGTGATGACGACGACGATGATGATGTTGACCAGTCAACGGCGGGGATGGCGTTTTTCCGGCGACTGCTGGTGGGGGCGGAGGGATTCCACAGCAGAGCTCCGGTGAGCTCTCGTATACTTTACATTTCTTTTTCTTTCTTTCTTTCTTCCTACAGTTAATAACGTTTCAGGTTGGGCTTGGGTTTTGACTCGGGTCCGACTTGGTCGAACAGGTTCGGGTCAAGGATGATGTTCGGTCAACAAAGTCAGACTAGTCAACACGTCGGTTGACTGGTCAACGCTGGTCAACTGGGGTCTCGGTTTCGGTCAACGATAGTCAACAGCAGTCAACGGATTGGTTTCGGGTCAGAATTTGGTTAGGGTTTCGTGGCACGGTCGGTCTGGGTCAACTCAGTTCGATGTTCGGGTCAACTGGTCAACGCAAGACGCGGTAAAGTTTAGACGACGTGAGCTTTAATTTCGTTGTTTATACATATTACACTTTACACTTTACACTTTACGCGAACCGATACCTTTAGCGATTACTACGTTTTATTTTGGCGTATTTGATGGAAATTTATTATATATTGATTGAATTGATTGAAAATTGTTGCGATTTGGATAAAATATATCGACACGTTAGTTGTCGGGTTGTTCCAAAAACAGAGGAAACTCTGCCCAATTTTCGTTAAAAACCCGAATTACAAACCGTTATTATATCTTAAAAACGACACCAATGGAAACTCTAGTTTTCTTATAAAAATAAATATAGAAGTATATTTATTTTAGCGGCGTTATATAACATATAAGACGGATTACTAACAAACATAATCGTTTATATTTACTCTAAGCGTGGTTACTCGTATATTTTTTTTATAAAATAGATATAATTGTTTATATTTATTTCAGATGCCGTTTATATTTATTAATATAATTGTTTTATATTTATTTCAAACGACGTTACTTCGTGTAGATTATAAAATCAATTTAATCGCTTACATTTATTTTAAATGTCGACATTAAACTTTCTTACGAACTAAATACAGTTTTTATATTTAGTTCAAACGACTGAATTTGGAGTTTATATTTTAAACTCACGACTTAAAATATATGTGTGTATATATATATATATACACACACTTTTATTTCCATCTTATGAAAACTACAACGACACGAACCGCTATTCACCTACGCTTTCTATTCGCGACGACTAACATGACTTCGTAAGTATATTTATATTTATACATATAAATATATATTCTAAAACACTCGAAAACTAAGTTGTTTTCGAAAATTAGTTTTATCCCGATTATAAACGGGATCAACTAACCATAGAATGGTTATTCTAAGTCAAGATAACAACACCTTCGTAGAGTCGTGTTATTAACGACTCGGTAGAGCTCGGACACGTAGTTTAGCTACGTTGTTTTATTAGAAAACTTATAATTATTCCTTGATTAGGAATGCTTTAGTTGCACGCTAGCGAGTTCACATTCGTGGGATGACACTACGGAATCACATTTAGCTAGCTATGCACAGGAATATACAAGTGAGTTCATAACCCCCACTTTTTACTGTTTTACATTTTTATAAATGTTTTCGGGGGTGGAAAGACATGCAAGTTTTGCAAATATAAACAACTTTTCGATGAACGAAAACTCATATTTCTAAACCGTGTTGCGAATGAATTTCAAGGAACTTAAATGGTTTACGAAAGATTTCGATCAAACATACCGGTTTTACAAAACGCGCGCATATTTACGAAACGTGCATGATTTTCTAATGGGTACGGGTGACACAGTCGAGGTGATTCGACACAGTCGAGGGGATTCGACACAGTCGAGGTGATTCGACGCAGTCGAGGTGATTCACACAGTCGAGGTGATTCGACACAGTCGAGGTGATTCACACAGTCGAGGTGATTCGACACATTCGAGGTGATTCGACACTAAAAATCGTCTACACAGGTTGAATACTTCCTATGTCACCGCATACATTAATGTCCTCGCGAAACATTAACGATCAACCTGTTCATAGACGCTTTACATACCCATTTACAACACTAAAACTTTCATATATTCATAAGATTCATTTGATGGAAACTCACAAATACATGGATTTACAAACTTTGGTAACGTTTTTCAAATTATACCTAAGTAAGAGGACGTGCTGATCCTGGTTGCAAAGGTTCGTTTGGGATCGGCCTATTCTCTCTCGTGCAATGCACAAAGACTCTCGTGGGCTTGACTCACAGTTTTTCATATATCATGCCAAGAAAATAATTTTACTATATTTTCTCAACAACTTTAAAACCGGTTATCAAAAAGATTTATTTTAAATCTTTTCAAAACAAACTATGAACTCGCTCAACTTTATGTTGACTTTTTCGCATGTTCTTTCTCAGGTTGCATTTTCAAAACTATGGAACGGTTGGAATAGGAGAACCCATGGGAATTCAAGTACTTAGCGGCGTTCATTTTCTAGAAGTCTTAGCTAATTGCTTCCGCTGTGCAATGAAGATACCGGTCCAGTCACGCCATGCTCTGATAATTTCGGGGTGTGACAACGGATGGTAAGCCAGAGACAACTGAGGTGATGGCACCAAGCAAGAATGACACAGTGCTGAACACTGCTGTTCCCTATTACCCTGCATATACCAAACAAACTTGCGATTAGTTTATGCACAGCTATTCATAATCATTTTATCATGAAATAAGGATACCTGAACAAATGTCTCGCTCGACCAATAGTTTCCCTTGACGCATTATGCAAGGTTCGCTCGGTCCAACAACTCAAGCAAATGTTTTCTATGTTTTTTAGGGGGAAGATGGGTGCTTCTCTCCACAGGGCATACAAGACACAGGTTATTGGCGGCAGTCCGCCAAATTTAACATATAAAGTTTTTTTATATGTTAAATATGGCGAGCTGCCGCCAATAACCTATGTTTTGTATGCCCTGGGAGAGAAGCACACATGTTCCCCCTAAAATGCAAAGAAAACATTTGCTTGAGTTGTTGGACCGAGCGAACCTTGCACAGGCTCAGTTTTTGCATCACAGCCTCAAATACTTTCAGTTCAGATAGATTACACAGGCTCAGTTTTTGCATCACAGCCTCAAAACACTTTTACTTCAGACAGATTAAGAACACAAGCTCAGCTTATGCATCATAGACTCAACACTTTTAGTTCAGACAGATTAAGAACACAAGCTCAGCTTTCGCATCACAGCCTCAAACACTTTCAGTTCAGACAGATTAAGAACACAAAATCCGGAGTACACAACAAGAGTAATTTGCCACTAAACTTAAACAACCTTTAAAGCATGATGTACACGTGTTTTAAGCACAAGAAACAAATATGTAACCTGACAGACTCAGCTTATGCATCATAGCCTCAAACACTTTCAGTTCAGACATATTAAGAACACAAGCTCCGTTAGTTCTCGCAAAGTCAACCATCATAAAAAGAAATCAAGTATTAGTAAAGATTTGATATTAGTTATAACCAGTACACTATTAACCTTAAATAAATTTAATATAAATCACATTTTGTCAAGTTGCAAATATAAAAACCTTTATTCTAATGAAGCAGCGTTCAGCGTCACTAAAGCCGATTCCGAGACTCTCCAAGCAGATACACTTTCTCCGGCTGCCAGAAGATCGGAGTGAGCTTGTTCTGTAATAATAGTGATCGTGACAGTCGTTAACCAAAGGTATAACTAATTAAATTCAGTTCAGGAAAAAGCAACACTTTAATTTTGTGTGAAAGACAGCTTGCTTGCTGCAGTCTCTATAATATATCAACACTCTTCCATACACTGTTTGAAAGACACCATGCTTGAAAGACAGCATGCTTGCTTCAGTCTCTATAAATAATTCAGAGATATCTACACTCTACTCACACTTTACAAACTCTCAACTACACTCAACTGAAAGACTCAGACATGTAATTGAGAGATGAACACAACTACGGGTAAATCCATGGCTGCAACACACGGTTGCAAAGTGAGAACTATGCAACCTGGATATTGCCCCGCCAAGATGCTACTCGGATCTTCTATGTACCCTCAAAATACAATCATCATCACAGTCTATTGTGTTATGTAACCCCGCTTTAAAGCATGATGTACAAGAGTAATTTTCCACTAAACTTAAACAACCTTTAAAGCATGATGTACAAGTGTTTTAAGCACAAGAAACACATATGTAACCTCACAGGCTCAGCTTATGCATCATAGCCTTAACAGTTTCAGTTCAGACATATTAAGAACAAAGCTCAGCTTATGCATCATAGAGTCGACAGGCTCAGCTTATGCATCATAGCCTCACAGGCTCAGCTTATGCATCATAGAACACTTGGGAAATGAAAAAGTATATCAAAACATCCCACAGAACAAACTAAAATCAAAAGTACATAACAATCTATCTTTTCACTATTCCATATATAAAATTGACCTAACTATCATAATTTTCATTGAACTACAACACTTATCATCCCCAAAAATGACCTAAATATCATAATTATCACAAAACCATGACACTTATCAGTCCCAAAATTAAAGGAAAAGATCAAAATATAACAGAACAAAGTAAAATCAAAACTACAAAAACAATTTATCCTTTCACTATGTCATATCTGAAATTAACCTAACTATCATCACCAAAAATACAAATTCAAATATCACAAAACTTTCAACCTAATTTGAAATAACCGCATCTACTAACAAATCCACATCAAGATTAAAGATAAATCAACATTTAGAACCTAACCTGAGTCGATTCATCACAAAACACATGCGAAAATCCTCCGTAAACCTCAGCTTTCGTCCTTCGAACATCCGTCAAACATATGTGAAGGACAAGATGGTAATTGAACAAGGTGTTGAAAAAACACTTAATGCACAATGTACAACTGTTAAGGCACAAGAAAACACAAACCCTTTTACCCTTTACAAGGGTATACATCTGCCGTCCAAATGTTTTACTTTCTCACACGGATAAATTGAGAGATGAACACAACTACGGGTAAAGCCATGGCTGCAACACACAGTTGCAAAGTGAGAACTATGCAACCTGGATATTGCCCCGCCAAGATGCTACTCGGATCTTCTATGTACCCTCAAAATACAATCATCATCACAGTCTATTGTGTTATGTAACCCCGCTTTAAAGCATGATGTACAAGAGTAATTTTCCACTAAACTTAAACAACCTTTAAAGCATGATGTACATCATGCTTTAAAGGTTGTTTAACTTTCTCACACGGATCAACATCGGGACCGTCCATTTGACTTCACACGGATCACCATATGCTTTCTCTCTCAATGCTCACACATCTCACAAAACAACATCATATCTTCTCTATTGATCATCATCACAGTGAGGAAGAGCTTGACGGATGTTCAATTACCATCTTGTCCTGGATCATCATCACAGTCTATTATGCATCATAGCCTCACAGGCTCAGCTTATGCATCATAGAACACTTGGGAAACATCCAAGTGATATATCGTATAGTACTTTATAGAGACTGCAGCAAGCAAGCTGTCTTTCAGACATGTACTTTTAGATCTGTGAATCTGTGATAATACTTTTACTACTGGAAGACTCAGACATGTAATTGAGAGATGAACACAACTACGGGTAAAGCCATGGCTGCAACACACGGTTGCAAAGTGAGAACTATGCAACCTGGATATTGCCCCGCCAAGATGCTACTCGGATCTTCTATGTACCCTCAAAATACAATCATCATCACAGTCTATTGTGTTATGTAACCCCGCTTTAAAGCATGATGTACAAGAGTAATTTTCCACTAAACTTAAACAACCTTTAAAGCATGATGTACAAGTGTTTTAAGCACAAGAAACACATATGTAACCTCACAGGCTCAGCTTATGCATCATAGCCTTAAAGATAAATCAACATTTAGAACCTAACCTGAGTCGATTCATCACAAAACACATGCGAAAATCCTTCGTAAACCTCATATTTTCACAAAACCATGACACTTATCAGTCCGAAAAATGAAGGAAAAGATCAAAATATAACAGAATAAAGTAAAATCAAAACTACAAAAACAATTTATCCTTTCACTATGTCATATCTGAAATTAACCTAACTATCATCACCAAAAATACAAATTCAAATATCACAAAAGTTTCAACCTAATTTGAAATAACCGCATCTACTAACAAATCCACATCAAGATTAAAGATAAATCAACATCTGTCTTTCAGACATGTACTTTTAGATCTGTGAATCTGTGATAATACTTTTACAAATGGAAGACTCAGACATGTAATTGAGAGATGAACACAACTACGGGTAAAGCCATGGCTGCAACACACGGTTGCAAAGTGAGAACTATGCAACCTGGATATTGCCCCGCCAAGATGCTACTCGGATCTTCTATGTACCCTCAAAATACAATCATCATCACAGTCTATTGTGTTATGTAACCCCGCTTTAAAGCATGATGTACAAGAGTAATTTTCCACTAAACTTAAACAACCTTTAAAGCATGATGTACAAGTGTTTTAAGCACAAGAAACACATATGTAACCTCACAGGCTCAGCTTATGCATCATAGCCTTAACAGTTTCAGTTCAAACATATTAAGAACACAAGCTCAGCTTATGCATCATAGAGTCGACAGGCTCAGCTTATGCATCATAGCCTCACAGGCTCAGCTTATGCATCATACCCTCACAGGCTCATCTTATCCAAGCCATCTAGGTCGTATAACTTAGGACCTTAGTCCGACAACCATCAAACTCTGCCATCTGTCCGGCCCTTAGAAACACCTTTGTCTTACTAATCTGCATGTGACATATAAACAAACAAGTAAACATAAAAAAAATTAAAAAGGTAAATCCTAACTAAAACATCGGATGTAGGAAATAACCGCATCTACTAACAAATCCACATCAAGATTAAAGATAAATCAACATTTAGAACCTAAGCTGAGTCGATTCATCACAAAACACATGCGAAAATCCTTCGTAAACCTCAGATTTTCACAAAACCATGACACTTATCAGTCCCAAAAATGAAGGAAAAGATCAAAATATAACAGAATAAAGTAAAATCAAAACTACAAAAACAATTTATCCTTTCACTATGTCATATCTGAAATTAACCTAACTATCATCACCAAAAATACAAATTCAAATATCACAAAAGTTTCAACCTAATTTGAAATAACCGCATCTACTAACAAATCCACATCAAGATTAAAGATAAACCTAACCTGAGTCGATTCATCACAAAACACATGCGAAAATCCTTCGTAAACCTCAGATTTCGTCGTTCGAACATCCGTCAACCGCTTCACCAGAAAAGTAAGAATCACAAAAGAACATGGTAAGATATATAACACTCATTGCAACAACATTAGAACATCAAACATCAAACGGATCCCTTGCCAGATAAAGCTTGTGATAGATCTCATGAAACCCTAGATCTGCTCATGAAACGGATCTGGTGATAGATTCAAACGGATCTGGTGATAGATCTCATGAAACCCTAGATCGCCGAGAAGAGAGAGAGAATAGAGAGAGAAGAAGATCTGATGTTGTTTTGTGAGATGTGTGAGCATTGAGAGAGAAAGCATATGGTGATCCGTGTGAAGTCAAATGGACGGTCCCGATGTTGATCCGTGTGAGAAAGTAAAACATTTGGACGGCAGATGTATACCCTTGTAAAGGGTAAAAGGGTTTGTGTTTTCTTGTGCCTTAACAGTTGTACATTGTGCATTAAGTGTTTTTTCAACACCTTGTTCAATTACCATCTTGTCCTTCACATATCCTTATTAAAGTAGTATATATATATATATATATATATATATATATATATATATATATATATATATATATAGAACAAAGATCCGTTAGAACCACCCTTTATTGTGAGAACCGTGAGAACCAATGTGAACACAACCAAAAATGCTTATAAATAGCAAAAAAACACACAATTTTTTTAATATTTTTATATAAAAATCGCTACTTTTAGTAGCCGAAAAAAAATTATAAATTTTTTTTTGGCTACTAAAAGTTGCGATTTTAACATAAAAAGTATTAAAAAAATTAGATTTTTTTTTAGATTTTTTTAGGTTTTTTGGGGGTTTAGTTTTTAGCATTTTAGCTTGGGGGGGGGTGGGGTGGGGGGGGGGGTTTAGGTTTTTTTAAGGTTTTTTTTTGGGGTTTTAGTTTTTAGCATTTAGCTTGGGGGGGGGGGTTAGGTTTTTTTGGGGGGAGGGGGGTTAGGTTTTTTTTTTTTTTTGGGGGGGGGGGTGGGGGTTTAGGTTTTTGGGGGGTGGGGTTAGGTTTTTTTAGGATTTTTTTAGTTTTTTTAGCTATTTTAAGTTGTGTTCACATTGGTTCTCGCAGTTCTCGCAATAAAGGTGGTTCTCGCATGAACCTTACCTTATATATATATATATATATATATATATATATATATATATATATATATATATATATATATATATATATATATATATATATATATATATATATATATATATATAGGTACGAGATCAGGAGAAAACGCCTAAAGAGCTAATTGATATGCAGGGGTACGATTGTCCTTTTATATGTTCCCTCCTTATTCGCGTTATAAATCTGTTTCAAATTAAAACTCTAAAGATTTCGTGTTAGCTGTTACCTCCTTTGCAAGCTTTCTCAGATCTGTGGCGTCTAACGTGGATTCTGTTCAACAACGTAAAATTCGATGACGTTTCCTATTTTTGTTCCAGCAAATCATGCAACAGATATGGCGTTTTGTTCCTTTTATGCTTGTTTAATTTTTTTTTTTTAAATTTATATTTTCATAATGTGTTGTATGCTTTTTAATGGTGTTGCTCATGTATCTAATTTATTCGCGTTTTCATTGGTAGTTAAACAATTAGTAAGAACTAATAATTGGAGTTTTCATTATTAATTTTAATTGTCGTTAGGGATCTAGTATATTTCTTATGTTTTTACGATCATTGGCGTTTTACAGCTGATTAGTTTTGAATATTATTTAGTAGTGTTTGTAAACATCAGTTATTATATTTGTTAATTTGTGTAAACATCAGTTTTGTTAATTATGGCGTTTTCATTATGATGTTATATTTTGTTAATTATTTATGTTGTTAACTGTTTTTAATTATTCATCTCATGGTGTTTTGATTATCACGTCGCATTAGTATTGTTAGTTCATTATTTTTGTTAATCAATAAAGTTAAGGTGTGCGTATTTTGGTGTTTTCATCGTGGTGTTTTCAAATTATGTGTTTATTATGTCTTATTTATTATACAATTAATGGTGTTTTTATCTTTAATGTTATTACCAGACATTTTCTATTTTGAGCAATTTGGTTTACTATGTAGACATATATTCTATGTTTTGAGAAGTATGGACATTAGAGAATTCCAAAACAATACATTTTGAATAGATGGCCCAAAGAGGCTTCTCCAAATTGCTCTCTCGAATACTCAATTAGTCGTGAATATATGACCGAGTTTGATCCCGATGTGCAAAGTATGATGTGAGATATTATTTTTTCAACGGAATATACTTTGAACCGTTTATCTGGTAATAAAGAGGAGCTATCCTTATACAAGGATCGTGTTCAATCTTATATGAAGAAGGTTCAAGATATGCAGATTGTTGCTCCTCCCGCTAGTACTAGGGATAGATTTGCCGAGATAACCGGTCAATATAAAAACGACAAAAATCCGATAAAAGTCCCTGTTGGGTATAAATCTAAAGGTTTTAGTTCTCGGAAGCGCCTAAAATCTAAATAGGAGATAGCAATCGAGAAAAAGATATCAAAGTCGAAACCCGGGGCCAAAGAAAGACAGTGTCAGAACTGCAAAGGCTATGGACACTACGCATCGACATGCAAACAGGCCGTAATTAAAAGAAGATCAACAAGGTCTTCGAGCGCCAAAGAGTAGTGTGGCGTTTCGTATTTTTCGTTCTTACAGAACACACAGATTTCAGTTTGGCGTTTTACATCTCTTATATATCATTTTTTTCAATCTTTTTTTCTACCTATTTGTTCATAACATGTTATTTCGAAGTTACATAACAAACAATATAAGATCGAACAAGCAAATCAAACGCCAAAAAAACGCCACTAAATAAAACTACCATAAACCTCTAATTTTGGTCATGCTAAACTTAATAATGTTTTGCTAAACCAAATGGACAACATTTTTAATACTCAGTCAAGAAAGATGTCTAACAATGTTGTCCACCCTGTTCAGCTAAACTTTATTAAGAACAAAACTGAATCTCCAAGAAATTACGTTTTTGCAATTTTGTGGTTTTGTATGTTTTGGCGTTTATATTGAGGATAGACTCAATAAGATTTTACTCAATGAGATGCACAATATCCCCGCATAAGAATTTTGCCCATCACATCGAGCGAAAGTTTACTGAGAAAATAGTGTATCTCAAAGAAACGTCGAATGGAATCTTTGATATTTGGGTTTTTTTGGCGTTTTTAAGATGAATGGTATATAGGAAAATATGGCGTTTGGGGTTTAGTGTGGTTATTAGTAGGTTTGAGAGATAGTTTATATAGGAAGATTTTTGCGCGTATTAATGGCGTTTTATTCATGAGTTTGGCGTTTTGTGTAAAGAAGTCAAAAAGACTTTTTTACCCTTAATGAAGCGCGGCCGCTTAATAAAAGTGATGTTATTTACGAAAATTCCACCGCGACATCAAGTCCATAGATTGTTTTGATCTGACGATCCATAACCGTTCTCTCCGTTCTCACACTTTTCACAGTTTTCTCTAGATTTTGGCATTTTGTATTTTTAATGGCGTTTAGATAAAGATGGCATTTTCTTCAATTCTCTTGCACATTGTTTTATACATTTTTTTTTGATTTTTTAATAATACTTGTCCAAATTAATTTTATTATAGTTTGGGAGTTTGGCGTTTGTGGCATGATGGCGTTTCATAAGCATATTTGAGAGAATTAATGTATTTGTTCTTAGCTGAAAATTACTTAACAAACCACAGAAAAAAAATAGAACCAAAAAAAAAATTAAAATCCGAATCCAATTTATCTTCCAAATCTTTACTGTCATCAGTCTCTTTCTTCTTTTGAAACTACAAGAACTGTCACAAATAAATGGCGTTTTGGTTTTGGTGTGGTTTTTTGTTGTTCGTGTGTTGAAGTGGCTTTGTGGATGTTGGAGACATAGATCGACGCCTTGTGGGTAGATGATATTTGTCTGTCATCCTCTCGTATAGCCCTAGATGCCCCATATTGCTTTATGTCGCGTGCAAGACACATAGTCACATCAGCCCTCAAGACGCCCCGTCTAGGCCTAGACGAGGAGGCGTCTTGCTCCCTCGTATTGCCCCCTCGTACAGGCCTAGACGCCCCGTATGATGTGACTGATTTGACCTGGTACGAGTTTCAGTGGTTGGTCGGAGACAATAGCCCTAGACACCTTGTATAGGCCTATACGAGGCGTCTTGAAGGGTGTGAAAATAGGCAAAAAGGTGTGTGAATATGCACACGCTATTTAATTCCACTGACATTATCGTCATTTGACTACATGAGCGGTGGATCCTTCAATTCTAGACCCCCATTTCAATCCACTCCGCTGAACAGTTTCTCACGCAAATGGAGCAAGTGAAGAACACATAGATTGTATTGAAGAATTACATTAACAGGTTCCCTAAGGTATCCGACATGTTGCTCACTTCCACCACGACTAACCTCAAGCTTCCACAAGGCTCCACTGCCGTTCTTGTTAAGAACCTTTACCTCTCCTGTGATCTTTACATGTGCATTCGGATGACCGAATCTGAAAGCAGTTCCTTTGAACCCTTCACTCTTGGTTCGGTAGGTAACTAATTCATCTTCATAGGATGGTTTTCTGAATTATAATTGATCTCAGACATGAATACTCATCTCAAATGTTTTAACTAGGCCATGTTCGTGAACTGTTTGCGAACACGTGTCGAACATAAGTTTATGTTAGTGTTCGTCTGTTAAGGAATTTTAGTTATTCGCGAACACTTCGTGAACACTGGACACAAACACAAACGAACATTAAACTTGAAAAAAAGCACACGATAAATCAAGTTTAGCTAACTTAAGACATAATTATGTAGAGGGCTGATTCAGGATCAGTTTTGGGTTTAAAACCCTATTGAATGGGATTAGAGAAACCCTACTTAATGGGATCACAGAAACGGCTGAGGAGAGATTGAGAAAGTATTGGAGATTGCGTGATTGTATAGAATTGATGGGCAGGAAAAAATAGCGAGAGGGCGTGACAACACGACACGTGTTTAACAAAAGGTTTCTTTTATTATATGTATAGATATGTTGAGGTTTTGGAACTTAAATTAAATTATAAAATAGCTGATGATATATGAGTGCAATATTATATGTGAAACTTACAGAAAGCTTGGGTTTTGGAATTTGGTATGTGGGCTAAATGCATTTGACACGAATGCATATTGAAGGTTAATTTTGTAACTTGCAAGGTTGATTATGTAATTTGTGATATTTTAAATTAGTTTAGGTAGTGGTAGGATGTTATTTAGGCATCTTTACGGTATATGCGTATTGTTATCATTGGTGATCAATTGACATATGTAATTTACTTGAATCTACTTGATGACACTTTGGTCACTGATGGATCTGTTAAAGCTCATGACTGAATCTTCTTGATGACCCAAAGTAGTACATCAGTTGTTAGTTGTTTATAAAATTCATAAAAAAGGAACACAAAATGGTGGTGGCTCAAATAAATAAGCTTTAGTTTCTTTGATCTTGCTTCTCTATATGTTGTTTGTTAACTGTCTAAATGGGTCGAGTTTGTGTAATTTGTGTAACATAGCTAAGTAAAAGGGAAGGAGTGAAGGGATAATTTCTTCCGATCAAAAATTAGACCTGTGTTCTTTAAATATGTAACAATAAGTTGCTTTATAAGTTTAAGTTTTTTTTTTTTTTCAATTCAGACTTATGTGGATTGTTATGGCGGATACCTAAGATATCAATGATAGTGATACAATCTCTTTAAAGGTGTATGCTTTCACATATTTCAAACAATTGTACATATTTATTTATTTATTTATTTATTTATTTATTTATTTATTTTTGTTGTTTCTTTGTCTCGCAAGAAGATGTGAGTACATGTTCTTGGTTAATTTTAATCAATTTGATAAAAACGGTGTTCAAGTCATTTAATTTTTTAGAGCTTCAAAAGTAAGAAAAAAAAAAAACAAAATCTGACATGATGATGAAAAATGACAATCTTAAAATCGATTGGCCTGCATTTTGGAAACTTAGTTATCCTTTTTATACAGCAACTTATCCAATATACTCTCTAATTATACTACCAAACCACACATTTTTACAGCATACGGATAAGATGCCAAAGATGCACTTTTAAACTCTTTGTCTTACAAGAAGTTGTGAGTACATGTTCTTTGTTAATTGTAATCAATTTGATTATGTTTATGAACGCACCCGATTGCTTTTAATGGCTTTTGGTTTATCTAAAAATACATATTTTTACTCTAGGAACCAAACTTAAGTATCAAAGATACACCCTTAATTATTTGTTCAAGTCCCAAGTATTTTTAAATGAGATGTAAATGGAAAAAATTATTTGCCAAATTAAATATCAATTTTTTTTTTAATTTAACAGTCCTTGGAAAGAGCCATTTGGACATTAGGCATGGGGATTGCATCTCATAACAAAATCGTACTCTCAAGCATTTTGAAAATGAAAAGAATTAAATGGATAAGGAACTGGCACCTGATTTTTTTTTTTTTTTTTTTTGAAAGACAAATTTGGATAACTCACAGATCACTAGAATATCATGGTGCCACCGGCGGCGGAACCACCCGATCACATCCATCTCCACGCCTATACACCAACTCAGGAGGAAACCCAATAAATATGAGAAAACTCCCTTGTAGGAATCAAACCAGAACCTATTGGTCCTAAAGCATTATCCGACCCTCAAGATGCCGCTAAACTATAAAGCCATAGGCATCTGGCACCTGAATTGATCATGTTCCATCTTAAAACCATTAAGCTTGCTTTTTTCTTTTCAAATAAAAGGGCATAACTTTCAGGTTCTGTTTTAAGTCATCAAATAATATTCTTTTTAATTTTTTTGATGTATATATTAACATGTTATATGTGTATACCTTTTGTAGTAGTATGAATTTGGGTTCATATTTGCATTTGCTATATATATTAACATGCTAAAAACCTAATTTTTTTCCTCCATTGGTACCAAAATTACTCATTTTAAGCCAAAACTGTTTGACCTGCCTATTTTACAAGATCTATTACTTGCTATTAAAAATTGGCTTTATGATGAATAAGCTCCTTACTCAACCAGTGTGTTACACACATATCAATAACCTGGTAAAACATATAAAAGAAATTCACTATACGATAATAAAACATATAAAAGAAATTCATTATACGATAATCTATTATCTATTATATATAATAAACAAAAAAAATTTGGGACACTTGGCACAATATTAGGGCTTCCTAGATGTGGTTTTGGCGGGAAACTGAATGGGTACTCTTTTGACATATAATGAAGCCCCGTTTTTTGTTTTTTATCCGGATCCGCTAATTCGGATCCGTATATATATGTTATAAAAAATTTAATATTTCCAATCTTCATTTGTATCATCGCCAACAACCATTGTTAACCCTATCTTCTCTGTGTTATTGTGTTGTCCGCCTCCGCCTCCTTATTATCAACGGTGATATACAAGTCAAAATCCAATGTAATACAGGGTAAACTTTAAATATTCCATTTCTAATCTTTCTTAATTATCCTCTGTTTTCATTTGATTCTGAAGATTTTTGGGTTTTTTGAAATTAGGGTTTCTTATATTCTGTTGACGACTCCTACTCCTTCTTTGTGTTCAATGATTTTATCATCGTTGATATACAACTAAGATCCGATTTAATACAGGTAATTCTCTAAATCTTTGATGTTTGAAGGGGTAATTGAATCGTATTATATCTAGAGAAACCCTTTACTTTTTATCTTACTCGCACATGGAACTCCATATCTTCAACCACATCAATCCATTCTAGGGTTTTATTAACCAAATCTGTATTTGTTTTTCTTTTTCTTTTTCTTTCCATTAACTTTTAACTTTTGTTCGAAGAGGCAAACAACTAAACTAACGCTGAAGACGTATTCAAGGCGCTTGAAGATATCGAGTTTCCAGAATTCATTGCACCACTAAGAACCTGGCGATTTGGTTCCAGTTGTCAAAGAGTTGCATATGCTAACTTCTGAGGAGCTTAGCAAGTTGATCAGGGGGTGTGATCTTTTAATCCATTTTTGTTGTAAAATTTATAGGGCAAATGATATATTAATGTATAGTTTGATGTTGGTGTGATCTTTTTAACCCAGTTTTGTTGTGATTTTTTAGGGCAAATGACCATATGCAAGGAATCGAAGATGCAAACAAATAACGCTGAAGACGTATTCAAGGCGCTTGAAGAGATCGAGTTTCCAGAATTCATTCCACCACTAAGAGCCTATCGATTTGGTTCCAGCTGTCAAAGAGTTGCATATGCTAACTTCTGGGGAGCTTAGCAAGTTAATCAGGGATGCTAATAATGATATTATTCAATGGACTGCCCATGAATGCCCAGATTGTGCGGTTTTGTCGAAAATTGTGGGCTGACATATACACCTGTTGACGATGAAGCGGAGCACGGTGGCGGAGTACAACAGAGACAGGGGTAGTTTAGGGTTTTCAGGGAAGTTGAAGTCAATGAAGAGTTTTGGTCAGCAGAAGAAAAAGAACGATGATTATTATTATGATGATGTTCATGATGATGATTCAGGTGTATCATCCTATGGTGATGATGGTGGTGTTCATGATAGGAATATGACATCATCTTATGGTTCTGGTGAAATGTTTCTAACTATTTCAAGGGAGTTGAAGCCTTCTACACCTGCTAGGGTTAGTAGGGTATGTTATATATGTTGTTATCTTTAACTTCAATTTCAGTTTTCAGAATAAGTTTATGTTTAATGATGTATCTGATATTGAAGTTATTGTTATGTTCTAATTGTACTTAGGTTATATGTGTGGTGTTTGATGTATTTAGGGGAAAATATTGCCTAAATGTTTGCCGTATGTATACGTGCGTATAGAAGTGTGTGGCGCTTTGATTCGTTTTTGTAACATTCCCAAAATTTTTATTTATATAAAAATTATAAAAACTTATGTTATTAAAAGGATGATGCATCATGGGTAAGTTGACTGTTAGTACTATGAGGTATTTTCGACAAACGTAGGGACCATAATAATTAAATTATAAAAATACATTATATTTGAACCTACTCTGTTTTTAATGAAACTTGGTTCAAAATGTAGATAAAATTATTCAAGTTCTAATGGCATATTCATTGTTTTATAAAACGTCATATTTCAAAAGTTATAAGCGCCAAATGAGTAAAGCAGTTAAATTAATTATGATATATAAAATTAATAAAATAAAAATAATAAATCTACATTAACCTAAAATGGACGTGTACTCCATTTACAAATAAAATAATCAAATTTAATATGAATATTACGTGTACCTTAAAATAATATAAAAATAAATTTAATTTACTTCCTAAAATTTTGAGGATACACGTGTATGAAGTACTTGGCCAAAAAGATAAGATTTCATTTATTGTTTCGTGAACTTTAAGTTTTGTCAAGTATAAAAAGGCATCAAGCCTTTTCAAATAAATTGCTCTTCTTTCTTTCAGTCTTCTCCCTCTCGCCACATTCTCTATCTAAATATATGTATCTATTTTTTAGTATTTCACCCAAAACTTTCCCCCGTTTTAAGTATTGTAACCCCTGATCACCGATACCCTGTCCAAGTGACGTAGGGCCCCGTAACGTATGTTAAGGCTCTGCCTAAATTCGTTGGGGTTCTGTCTCGTGACGTAGGGATAAAATGAAATTGGGTTACTATACTTAAAGTGAGTGCACTATATATTTTATTAAATAATCCCGGAGTTGTACCCAAGATATATCAACCCTCCAAAATATTTCTGACACTCTTAATATATTTAGACTACCCCCATATATGTTTTTAAATACACCCCGTATGCGAAAACTAAACCCGAAATAAATATAGCATTGAAAATAATGGAAAACAATAAATATTAAGTTGAGGCGGGCCGCATAGACCCACCCCAACCTTTAACGCGGGCCGCATTAAGGTGTAACCGGACTCCGCTGAAATCTTTAGTTCATGCGGGCCGCGTATGATATCGTTAAGTTAACGCGGGCTGCGAGAGATCGAAGTTGTGGCGCAGCCCGGTGATGACACATGTCATCATCGTGGCGGGTCTAGGGGTGAGCCGGACAAGCTAGTCCGTTGACCAGGATTGACGCGGGCCGCGTAATCCCTGTCCATTCTTTACGCGGGCCGCGTGGGAACCAGAATCAGCACCTTTATAAGAAGGCCATCGGGTTTCACTTTCCGTTGCTCACATCTTTCTTTCTAAACGAATTTCTGAAGTAGTAGAGATTATAGTTGGGTATTATACCCCTAATTAGCAAAGCTCTGCCTCGTTGTAGGTATCATAACCCCTGGATACGTATTAGATACTCTGCTCGATTGATCTAGGGTTCCGTAACGGCTGTCGTGGTTCTGCCCGACGTAGTCATTGGAATACCGTCTCGGGGAGAGTATTACTAATGTTAAAATGGGTTATTATACTAACGCGTGTGCATTGTTTATTTAATTAGACTATAACCAGGGAATCACAAAGGAAAGCCTTATAATAGCAATGTGAGTTGATTCACTTTTTGTAAACCTTTTTGTTTACTGTTTTTACAAAACCTCACTTAATTAAATACATACAAAGCAGTTATTGAGTATTTGTAAAGAATACAATTATAGTGGATATGTTGGGGTTTTGTATACAAAATGGGTTACTGGCGTGGTAACGTCCCATAAGTTGAGTATGACCGTACCACTGATGTTAATTGTGATGTCTTAGATACAAATGTAATTGCGGATGTGCCCTCAATACTGCAAATTGATTTTATTTAAACCTGATTAAACTGTGATTCACTCACCAGTATTTCTTGCTGATAAAATGTTTTAAACACGTGTTCAGGTAACTTAGTGTGAAGCTAATAGAAGCCAGCTGGAGAGCATTGAAGGCTTGGAAAAGTGGCAACAAAGTTACCTAAAATAAAATAGATGTTTTTATTAAATAAAATAGGATTGATTCCTATGAAAATGTATGTACTGAAAAACTTGGGTTTTATCCCATGTGTTTAATATTATGAAAATATGGTGGTTTTACTCTGATAAAATATTTCCTAACTACGGTCCTGATGAAAATTCCGCTGCCAAATTGATAAACACCGATACCACCGAAACTGGCTCACGGCCGCCCGTTCCTGAGGGATCGGGGGTTGTGACAGAAGGTGGTATCAGAGCTATGCCACTGGTTCAAGCCAAAGAAGTGTTCTGCTGACACTTAAGTTTTAAATTTTGTGTTAGGAAATAACTTATGTGATTATGTGTTTTATATTAATTGCCTATTTGTTAGTCTACAATATGGGTAAGCAAAGAATTTCGGACATCTATCGTTAATTAGATAGTTCGCCAAAAGATACGGGAACCTCAATTCAACCAAATCCCTTAGGATACTCAGCAGATATTGAGAAAAGAATATTTATTCGTAAGGCACAGTCTGAGAAACCATTTACCATTAAGAAGAAAAGTAAAATTATTAGAAAAAGTCAAAAGAAAATAAAGAAAATAAAGAAGTCACAACCAAAGGGAATAATAATTACTAAAGAAACAAATGCACAAACTCAGGAATCAGGCAATAACCTACCATGGAAAAAAAATGAATTAGATGAACAATGGGAAAATCTCCATATGTTAGCCACTACAGCAGTAAATGCTAACTTATATTAAATAGTTGAATCGCTAAACGAGTACCAGCACCCATACCATCTATGAACTAGAAATTTTAAAAGAAATTTTTGCCCATTAAATAAACAACCTAGTAGAGGAAAGAGATTGTGACACCTGTGTCACTCCAACCATTGAACAAATGCCAAACCAAGGAAATATTGTATTTCATACTTGGGATTTGTATAAATATGTGTATGCTTTGCACATATCAATTCTTGTTCAATTTCATACTCTACAACGCTTTCTGGAGAATTATACGCAAACTGGTGCATAAACGTACTCAGTTTAATGCGACAAATACTCCGGGAGACCATCATACACTTAACATACCTTAAATAACCTTTACATAACTTAGAAATAAGTTTTGAAGGCTTTGGTATGGCAAAAACAAGTTAATTCGCTTACAGGGACTAAATTTGACAAACTGCGAAAGTATGCCAATTTGAACTGTAACGAACATTCCGGAACATGTCCATAAGTTAAACATACCATATATATCCTTTACATAGCTTAGAAATAGGCTTTGAGGGGTTTGGTATGCTAAAACAAACTTTTGGATCATTCAGGGACTAAAAGTGTCAAAAAGTGCATAAGTTTGCACTTTCGCGCATAACTCACGTTCTGAATACATCCGGACATCCAAAAATTTATGTAAGCATCCTTATATTATGCCTTAGTGTTTGGCATGAGAAAAATCCATTCGTCGCGTCATTTGGATCGTCTTTCACGCTTATGCGCATTCCGTCGTAATTAAGCGAACATCGCGATCGTACGGCCAAACGAACCGACATCCGGAATATTTTTGAGCATATTTCAAGTCCCCTACACTTTAACTTCATCTTAGAGCCTTGAAATGAGGTTAACGGGGCTTAAACGTGACAAAAATGGGCCAAAATACGTGTTTCTGAAGTGCAGGGACCAAAATTGAAAATTCTGGTCTGGGAACCTTAGGCGGGGCGCGTAAAGATTTGCCAAATCTTTAGGCGGGCCGCGTGAACATGTCTGACAGAAAGATTTTGCATTTAATGCAGAATCTGGCCTTTCGTTCGATCAAAGGGCGATGCCTTTTCACCCAATGAAGAGCCAAGGGTCAAGTTCACCGAACTTATCCACTTGGACACATGTACGCACGAGATCAAGGCACGATATTCGATAAAACGATCCTAACGGTTCCAGTTTTCCTATAAATACCCCCCCCCCCCTTTAGTGTAAAAATCACAAAATCAGATCTTGAAGCTCTAAGTTGAAACCATTGTTTCATACCTGAGCTGTTTGGTCTTGATTTGCACTCGGGGACCCTCCGTAAGTCTTCTTTCGCTCTTTTATTCGCTTTTCGAGTCCGAAAGTCAACGTTTCGTTGACTTTCTGCATTGACCAGCTTATGGTCGATGCGAAGTTCATGGAACTTCATAACGTGAGCGTGATCACGATGGTTATGGTCCATAGTGACCATACCTACTGATCACCACGTTATCTAGGCTCAGTGACGAGTCGTAGTTTCGGCCAAAATATGCATTCTTGCATATTTTGTAACCAAACTACTCGTGGGCATCAAAGCCGTTTGTTTTGATGTCAAACCCGTTTCTAAACTTAGTTAAGCATGTTCTAACATGCTTAGCTCGTCACTTTTAGTTTAGTGCTTATATAGGGTCGTAAGGTAAGCGATCTAAACCATCGCTTATACTTTCGAACCCGACCCATTTGGCCGGTCATTAGGACCTGACCAAACACATTAGGTGACCATAGCTATAACCTTCCGAGGTTATACCTTGTGGTCACGATGTTAGGCGTTCCAGACGCGTTCTACGCGAACGACGCGTAAGGTAGCATAAGCTACCTAAACAGGTCGTAATGGACCGTAAGCACTTAGGATTAGTTTCATTTTAGTATGTAGGCTTTGTTAAACCATATTACACGAGTCTCCATACTCGTTTGGTTTTCAAACCCGCGTACTGTCCGATCCTTCCGATTTGGTCCGGTATATTAACATAAGCTACCTATTAGGTGCCGTTGATATTCCGTGATTTTTAGCATTATCTGGTTATTATACAAGGAACTCAAAGCAATCTCAGGTGAGTACATTGAACCCCTCTTTTACTGTTTTCCAAACTGTTTTGGGGTGAAGCATGTGTACCTATCTGTTATTTTCATGATTTCAAAGTATAATTGATTATACATGATAGTATTTATCTTTTGACAAACTAAATGACTATCTATGGTTTAAACACTGATTTCTCAAAAATTACAAAAGTAATTGTTGGAATAGTACTTATTTTGTTCACCAGACCGATTGGTAGTATGATATAGCGCTATAGGACTAGACACCCCATTCCTGTTGTCATGGAATGTCTGAAACCAATTCGTTTCTCCATCCAAATAGGGATTTCCTTTGTGGTATCCCTATAGTCTCAAAGGTGTAGTTTGATGCACCAGGTCTGAATGAATTCTTAAATCGCACCTTTAAAGTATAGTTTGATATACTCTCATGTGTGGTGTTGTACAGAACCAACATATATTTTGTAATCATCCAAAGCATATTTTGATATGTTATTTACAAACCAAGACATAGTTTAATATGTTATTTATCACATCCAAAGCATATTCTGATATGTTACTTACAAAACTAAAGCATAGTTTAAATGTGTTATTTATAAATCCAAGGTATACCTGTAATATACTACTGAAAACTATTATTTTGAACAACTAAAGTATATTTAATATACTATCTATCAAACGATTTGGTTTTGGTTAGTGTTTAGATAACAGAACGAGTGTAATGTGATGAAAACATGGTAGATACGCCGCTGGTACTTCTTATATATAAGTGTTTTCAATGCATTACATACCGTGGCGTTATTTAGTACACTTGGGTTAACAATATTGAAACTGAAATATATTTTAATATATTACTTATTCAACTTTCTTAAAACCAAGGTATATTTTATATATACCATAAACGTTTTATTAAAACATTGTTTTTCAAACAAACTTAACTTATACAAACTCATTTTACATGGTTATTCAGTTAACCATACATTATTCTCTTATTTATACATATCATCTGATCCTATCGTTTTTCAAATGATTTACAAGACAAAGCAAAAATACGAGGTTCATGACTAAACATTTTCTCAAACTCAAGTCATGAACTCCGTTTTCACAAAACCTATGTATCTCACAGGCATTTTTATGCTGACGTACCTATTTTTACACATGTTTCAGGTGCTGTCTTGAGATGATTGTTGATGCATGCTACATTTAGGATGGACTCATGCCTTAGCAACTTTAAAACTTGGAAGATCATAGTCGTACTTATGTGATTGTAATAGAACAACGAGTTCATTTAATCAATAAAACAATATTTAAATTTCCATGTGTTATGAAACAATGATTCTGTTACAACACTCCCCGACGTTTCCGCCACGTTTTGTATGTTCTACGTGGTCGGGGTGTGACAGAAAAGTTGGTATCAGAGCTCATGGTTATAAGGAATTAGGTTATTAGTAATGCTTTGACCTAGTCTATAACCTTCCTAGGACCCTAACGCGAGTTTACTTGCGTTTAGTCATAAAACAACACCGTCACCTATCCTTAGGCGACGACCGCAACAAGAACATAAATTTCAAAACCACCTTGAAAACTAATCATCTGTTCTAGGATGATTGATTACTAGGTTTTGAACCCTCTGTTATAAGGTTTTGAACCCCTTTGAATTTTCAAAACTCTCGTCAAAGTTGGTCTAAATATTGTGAACACATGCAAACTGGAAGGGTGGGTGCCTGTACCCTGAGTTTTCTGTCTAAGGCTAGAGTGTTCGTACAAATCCACATAATCGGACCAGTCACTCTTACCTGGGAACTCTTGGGGTGAGTGTCCACTTATAGGCGAGCATGTCTTCGCGATACATTATTTTTGACCTATTTGCTTTGATTAATCACCAGGTCGTTTGTTGCTTTGTAGTAACAGACAGACGGCCACTATCCTTGCTTTCATCAGATTTGTTCCATCTCATTCTTTTCGTCTAATTCTCTCACTCGTTTCCTCTCATGTTTCCTCTTTTAGAATGCCTCCTCGACGCGACAATCAGATGGCGAATGCCGAACTGGCGGAAATCATCGCGCAACAAATGGCTGCTGCCTTCCCAATTCTTTATGCTCAAATAACTCAAGCCATCAACAACAACAATGCTCCATGCAATTTCAAGATTTTTAACTCAGCTAAACCGCTCAAGTTCAATGGTTCTGAGGGAGCAATTGGTCTTCTTCAATGGTTCGAGAGCATTGAGAACACTTTCCGTCACGTTCAGTGTCCTGAAAATCGCAAGGTCGAGTTTTCTTCGAGTGTGTTTCAGAAGAGGGCTCTTACATGGTGGAATGGGGTTATGAGAGACCGCGGTGCAGAGGTTGCATTAGCACAGACTTGGGCCGAGCTTAGGGCTCTTATGATGAAGGAGTTCTGTCCTCGTCATGAGCTTAGGGCTCTAGAAAGGGAATTTGATGATTTAAAGCAAGACAGTGGGGAACATCGAGCCTATACTGATCACTATGAGGAATTGAGCTTGTTATGCCCTACTATGGTTACGCCTCTGGATAAGGCGATTGAGAAATACATTGATGGGCTTCCTGACGTAGTTCAGGACATCGTTACTGGCAGCAACCCTACTACTGTCAGACAAGCCATTGAATTGGCTGCCACTCTGACTGAATCCCAAATCAGGAAGCGCAAGCTGTTTCGGAAGGGCGACTTAAGACCATCTGACAAGACTGCTCATGTGGAACCAAAGGAAGAAAGTGCTGAGGTATCCAAGAAGGAAAAGCGCAAAGCCTCTCAAAGCTACGCTGTAACTGCTCAAGACAAACAAGTTGCACCAAACCAGCCAACACAACCTCGTAAAAGACAAAACTATGTTGGTACTGCACCGTTGTGCAACAAATGCAATCGTCATCATCTAGAGCAAGAGCAGTGTCACAAATGTACCCACTGTGGGCGGTTGGGACATTTGATTAATGTTTGTCGTTATGCAAATCAAACTGCTGCAAACCCTGCTGCTGTTCAAGCACGGTTCCCTCCAGGGTCATGTTATAACTGTGGTGACCTTACCCACTACAGAAACAATTGCCCAAGGCTTGTTAACATACCTCCAGCGCGTGGACGAGTGTTCAACATCAATGAGGCAAACATGAACAATGAGGCAGCAGTGAACAATTAGTGTTTTGTATTTCCTTAGTTGCTATCTTTTGACACTTCAAGACAAATCCGTTGCTACATAAATAAAGATTTGTTGTTTTTATTTATGCAAAATTTATGCGTTTGTGTGAATGCTTGATGCAACTTTATGATGTCAACCCAAAAACAAACTACTCGTATGGTTCTGTCATATTATGATCACTTGTGATCTCCCCAAGAACCTTAAACTCTCGTTTCTTTTAAGAAACAAAGTCAAACACTTATTGAGAATCCCTCTATCTTTATAGATAGATCTTCATAAATCGTTAAAGTGCCAAATGAAATCCATAGGTTGGATTCCTAGTGTGCCTTAATATCCATACCTAAGGATAACAAAATAAAGAATCAAGTTAACTAAATTTGTGCTTATGTATTTTCTTACATGTTTTGTGGTTGTATGTGATCCATCCAAATCCTCATAGAATCTTTCATATCTTCATACGAGAGATTCATAATGGGATATCCAAAGATACTATCTTAAACCCTCAATGGATTTCAACAGTGTAGTTAAGTCACTCGGGTTATAAAGTATTGTTCTATAATTGGACCTCTTGAAAGGTCTGCTTAAACAGATTGATTTTGAAAATCTGATTAGAAATATCATGTGATGATATAAAAATGATCCCTTAAGCGGTCTATTTAAAGAGATCGTACGACGGTCTAGTTAAGAAGATCATGTGTTGATCTAGTTAAAAAGATCGTTCGTTGATCGAATTAAAAGGATCCTTTGGTGGTCTGGTCAAATCGCTTCATATTTATTCAAGTAATTTTTCCTACGGATTATGAAATGGACTGTGCGGACTGTGCAAGGAATTACGTAATTATGGAGGCCTACATAATTATGGAATTCAGTGCACAGGAACCACAGGAAGTTTCATCATGTGTTAAGACCTAGTGACAAGAATAATGATACGGGAGAAGTCTCGGACCTCGACCAATGTCATTTATTCTCACACTCCCCCAATTCTGATCTCAATCACACACCAAGTTTTCCTATGATAAGCCTTCATAAGAAACATTCGTCAATCAGTAGTTCAAAATTTCATGTTTTACTATTTCAAGGAATTCACTCTGAGGGTTAACAAATTCGCTAAGAATCCTAACATGGCCCAGGGTTTTACCTAAGGGTTCAATGGATCTATTATAAGGCGAAACCTTCACAGCTGTCCTCACGAGTTTCCTCTAGAATTAAATTTCGGGACGAAATTTCCTAAAGTAGGGGAGACTGTGACACCTGTGTCACTCCAACCATTGAACAAATGCCAAACCAAGGAAATATTGTATTTCATACTTGGGATTTGTATAAATATGTGTATGCTTTGCACATATCAATTCTTGTTCAATTTCATACTCTACAACGCTTTCTGGAGAATTATACGCAAACTGGTGCATAAACGTACTCAGTTTAATGCGACAAATACTCCGGGAGACCATCATACACTTAACATACCTTAAATAACCTTTACATAACTTAGAAATAAGTTTTGAAGGCTTTGGTATGGCAAAAACAAGTTAATTCGCTTACAGGGACTAAACTTGACAAACTGCGAAAGTATGCCAATTTGAACTGTAACGAACATTCCGGAACATGTCCATAAGTTAAACATACCATATATATCCTTTACATAGCTTAGAAATAGGCTTTGAGGGGTTTGGTATGCTAAAACAAACTTTTGGATCATTCAGGGACTAAAAGTGTCAAAAAGTGCATAAGTTTGCACTTTCGCGCATAACTCACGTTCTGAATACATCCGGACATCCAAAAATTTATGTAAGCATCCTTATATTATGCCTTAGTGTTTGGCATGAGAAAAATCCATTCGTCGCGTCATTTGGATCGTCTTTCACGCTTATGCGCATTCCGTCGTAATTAAGCGAACATCGCGATCGTACGGCCAAACGAACCGACATCCGGAATATTTTTGAGCATATTTCAAGTCCCCTACACTTTAACTTCATCTTAGAGCCTTGAAATGAGGTTAACGGGGCTTAAACGTGACAAAAATGGGCCAAAATACGTGTTTCTGAAGTGCAGGGACCAAAATTGAAAATTCTGGTCTGGGAACCTTAGGCGGGGCGCGTAAAGATTTGCCAAATCTTTAGGCGGGCCGCGTGAACATGTCTGACAGAAATATTTTGCATTTAATGCAGAATCTGGCCTTTCGTTCGATCAAAGGGCGATGCCTTTTCACCCAATGAAGAGCCAAGGGTCAAGTTCACTGAACTTATCCACTTGGACACATGTACGCACGAGATCAAGGCACGATATTCGATAAAACGATCCTAACGGTTCCAGTTTTCCTATAAATACCCCCCCCCTTTAGTGTAAAAATCACAAAATCAGATCTTGAAGCTCTAAGTTGAAACCATTGTTTCATACCTGAGCTATTTGGTCTTGATTTGCACTCGGGGACCCTCCGTAAGTCTTCTTTCGCTCTTTTATTCGCTTTTCGAGTCCGAAAGTCAACGTTTCGTTGACTTTCTGCATTGACCAGCTTATGGTCGATGCGAAGTTCATGGAACTTCATAACGTGAGCGTGATCACGATGGTTATGGTCCATAGTGACCATACCTACTGATCACCACGTTATCTAGGCTCAGTGACGAGTCGTAGTTTCGGCCAAAATATGCATTCTTGCATATTTTGTAACCAAACTACTCGTGGGCATCAAAGCCGTTTGTTTTGATGTCAAACCCGTTTCTAAACTTAGTTAAGCATGTTCTAACATGCTTAGCTCGTCACTTTTAGTTTAGTGCTTATATATGGTCGTAAGGTAAGCGATCTAAACCATCGCTTATACTTTCGAACCCGACCCATTTGGTCGGTCATTAGGACCTGACCAAACACATTAGGTGACCATAGCTATAACCTTCCGAGGTTATACCTTGTGGTCACGATGTTAGGCGTTCCAGACGCGTTCTACGCGAACGACGCGTAAGGTAGCATAAGCTACCTAAACAGGTCGTAATGGACCGTAAGCACTTAGGATTAGTTTCATTTTAGTATGTAGGCTTTGTTAAACCATATTACACGAGTCTCCATACTCGTTTGGTTTTCAAACCCGCGTACTGTCCGATCCTTCCGATTTGGTCCGGTATATTAACATAAGCTACCTATTAGGTGCCGTTGATATTCCGTGATTTTTAGCATTATCTGGTTATTATACAAGGAACTCAAAGCAATCTCAGGTGAGTACATTGAACCCCTCTTTTACTGTTTTCCAAACTGTTTTGGGGTGAAGCATGTGTACCTATCTGTTATTTTCATGATTTCAAAGTATAATTGATTATACATGATAGTATTTATCTTTTGACAAACTAAATGACTATCTATGGTTTAAACACTGATTTCTCAAAAATTACAAAAGTAATTGTTGGAATAGTACTTATTTTGTTCATATGATATAGCGCTATAGGACTAGACACCCCATTCCTGTTGTCATGGAATGTCTGAAACCAATTCGTTTCTCCATCCAAATAGGGATTTCCTTTGTGGTATCCCTATAGTCTCAAAGGTGTAGTTTGATGCACCAGGTCTGAATGAATTCTTAAATCGCACCTTTAAAGTATAGTTTGATATACTCTCATGTGTGGTGTTGTACAGAACCAACATATATTTTGTAATCATCCAAAGCATATTTTGATATGTTATTTACAAACCAAGAGATAGTTTAATATGTTATTTATCACATCCAAAGCATATTCTAATATGTTACTTACAAAACTAAAGCATAGTTTAAATGTGTTATTTATAAATCCAAGGTATACCTGTAATATACTACTGAAAACTATTATTTTGAACAACTAAAGTATATTTAATATACTATCTATCAAACGATTTGGTTTTGGTTAGTGTTTAGATAACAGAACGAGTGTAATGTGATGAAAACATGGTAGATACGCCGCTGGTACTTCTTATATATAAGTGTTTTCATTGCATTACATACCGTGGCGTTATTTAGTACACTTGGGTTAACAATATTGGAACTGAAATATATTTTAATATATTACTTATTCAACTTTCTTAAAACCAAGGTATATTTTATATATACCATAAACGTTTTATTAAAACATTGTTTTTCAAACAAACTTAACTTATACAAACTCATTTTACATGGTTATTCAGTTAACCATACATTATTCTCTTATTTATACATATCATCTGATCCTATCGTTTTTCAAATGATTTACAAGACAAAGCAAAAATACGAGGTTCATGACTAAACATTTTCTCAAACTCAAGTCATGAACTCCGTTTTCACAAAACCTATGTATCTCACAGGCATTTTTATGCTGACGTACCTATTTTTACACATGTTTCAGGTGCTGTCTTGAGATGATTGTTGATGCATGCTACATTTAGGATGGACTCGTGCCTTAGCAACTTTAAAACTTGGAAGATCATAGTCGTACTTATGTGATTGTAATAGAACAACGAGTTCATTTAATCAATAAAACAATATTTAAATTTCCATGTGTTATGAAACAATGATTTTGTTACAACACTCCCCGACGTTTCCGCCACGTTTTGTATGTTCTACGTGGTCGGGGTGTGACAGAGATAGAATAAACCTTACATAAAGGCATGTTGAGCATAATACTCTTATAACCTAGATAGACTAAAATAAGTTACGGATGCATAATCACTAGTATATTTTGAATTCCAGTTGTAGCTTGCAATAAATATATATATATATATATATATATATATATATATATATATATATATATATATATATATATATAAGTCGCAATGTTCGCTGTTTTAATCAATCTATTTTTATGATTGTACCCAAATGTTTATACTAGAAAATTTTCTGTGATAATTAATATCACCTACTCAAATAATAATCAAACTAAGTTAGTTGTTAACAAAGCAATCATGTTCATGACTTTCTTTTGAAACCAATCATTTACTTTGGTTGAAAATACATATTGAAATATATGGTATAAAACTTTAAACCTTCGTGATTTTAATTATAGTCTATAAAACCAAAGTTATTAAATTAACCAAAAGGATTTTAAGGATAAAATTTAAAAGATTGCTTTAATAGATTGAGCCAAAGCAAGTTTTGAAACCCAAGTGTACCAATTTACCACTCCATTTTATCCCTTATGGTTTATAACCAGTTGACCCTAAGACTTCATACTTTCATATAAAATAACTGATGTTGGAATTACTTGTAAAGATTTATATTAAAATACTTAGCGATAAAATAAATGGTTAAATGAATATGATGGATATTCATGATTAAATAAAATCATTTAAATATTTTTGAGATTTGGGTTGGTTGGACTATGTAGAAAGGCCTAACTAAACGTTGAAAGCATTTTTACAAATCTTTAATATTAAGGTATGTCCAGAATAGGTCTTATGCCTAGAAAAATTAACTATAAGATTAACCAGTCATATTAGTTAGAGGATTGTATATCCTAAACAAAAGTATTCAAATCAGTTGGTTGATATATAAAAGTTAAATAATACAATACTAGTAAACGAGTTGAGTTGATAAATTGGATGTTAAACTTACCTCAGTAATTTCGAAGTTCTCGTATTTAAAAATAAAATAAAAAAAAGAGATGAGATTGAATAATGGAGATGGAGATTCTCATAAAATAACTGTGGTAATAAAATATCAGTGATGTACCCATGACACAAATAAAGTTTATAAAGTAGGTTACGTGAATCTATACAAGATCTATTTAGTTAAACACTTGAAAAATAAATCTTGTATATATATATTTCTTAACATATTTTGAATATAAAATAGACATACTTTGATAGTATGAAATGAAGTAAGCTACAGAGGACAAAATAATCATAAATTAATGTTATGTGTTTTAAGCTTATACTATATATATCTAATCTTATATCCGCTATATTATTATAACTAAAATTTTCAATTACATAAAGTAATTTATGTATAGTATATATATCTTTTGGTAACCTATAAATACGATGTCGCGAATCACATATGTACATATTCTTCTAAATAATGCCTCTCAATCTTAAATGTATATTATAAATGATTCTTATAAAGGAAAATAGGGGAATATGATAATTGGAATAGATATATAGATGGTTACTTGGGGAAGAAATTATTAAATATAAATAATGAGTCCATTCTCTTTTCTCACAGTTTTATCACCTTTTTGTGATATAGTTATATAAAAAAAAAATCCTTTTTCCAAAATCCTAAATGTTTATCAGTTATACTTACAGTGATTAAGTTTTTGTATTCTGTAATTACTATCGGTATGTGAGGTTTTTACTGGGTTCAAGATTTAAGAGGAATTGTGAAACAGTTATATTTAAACAGTGAGTTTGTCAAAACATATGTTACTATATTTGAAATTTCATAAATATAGTTAAAAATTAATATAACCGTTTAAGTTGTGATAAATATATGTTTATATCATATGTTTTACTTTACAGCCAAAGTAAAGAATGACCCCTTCTATTTATATGCATTAGCCAAAAAGGTGGAACCGTTTAAGTGGTCCATATTAAACATAAATTTCAATAAATATTAGTGAATTCTTTTAACTAGAACTATAACAACTTACCCGTACTATAAATTGGGATCACATATAAATTTTGTGAATTTATGTTAAAATCTTCAATGAGACATATGTATTTATACATATAAGTGTTTGGGTAACACGTATGTTACCCATATGCTTATCTGTTTAAAAGATTTACGGTGATACCAATAATACGTGATTTGTTAAAGTTATATATAGACATATCATTGGTCATTTAATTAATATATTATATTTGATAAAGTTATAGCTATTAATTTGAAAGAAAATGATATATTTCCTTTTCTGGGTTAATTGGTTTTGTGCCATAGAAAATATATTTGAAGAAGTAATGTCATGGGACATTACTAAATTCAGAGTTACTAGTTGAAAGAATGATCAACAGTGATTTGACCACCGTCACAGGAATCGCCTAGTGACAGATACTTTGAATAATAGTAAAATATGATATTTGACATAAATTTATTTCAATATATTACTATTTTTATTATAAAAAGATAAATAAAGTAATGGAAATAAGCTTGATGATTGGTACCATTGGATGCATGGTTATTATTTTATATATGTATATATTCCGTAAGTTTAATATTAACTAGAGATTTGAAATTTTATGCACATATATGCATATACCCAATAGAATTTCTTGACGGTATACCCAACATAATATCTTCTATAAGATAAACATAAAAGAAAATATCATTGGTGATTCTTATGAAAATATGAAGTCATATAAGAATAAATCCTGAAACATATTATGTTTTAAAATACTATCTGTCTCAATAAAACATTCCGTGTATCGGAATCTCATAATATATAAGCATGAATAGAGTTAGCTGAGAGCATACTTATTACATGGAACCTAGCTATAATATCAATGGAGACAATGATATAATTGAAACTCCATTCTCCAACCAAAAGAAAACTACAACCATAATAGTATTTATGCTTAAATGAAAGAGTTAGGATATTGATATTCACTGGTAACAACCAGGATATTATTTAGACTTGAATCTAAGAAAAATGCCTTAGTATAAAGCTTTGAGATAAGCCAATTACTTGCATAGATAAAGTGTGATGGTTATTGGTATCCCGTGAGGATGATAACTAGAACAGTGCTTGTATGATAAATAAGCAATAACACCTGGCCACTGTTATCTCTTGTTTATTGATACTACTCGGTTCTAGAATATGATCCATCATGAGAATACTAATTTCCTTGTTCCTTGATACAAGCCATGATAAATGATGTACTTCTGAAATCATTATTTGAGAAAAAAAAATTATGGGAAATACAATGATAACTACATCTCCGGCAAGCCTGGGTATGATGTTGTATACACTCCAGCTTGTTCGGGTGAGATGGGGGTACCTCTCCGGTGAGACCGGGTGAGATGAGGTATATGTTATGATAATGAAATTCCCAAAATAGTACCATGATTTGATATCTATCCTGTTTTTGGAAATATGAATCTGTTAAATACACTGACCTGATGAATGGTGTGTATATTACAGTATGTGAAATATATGATTATATAGATATGTATATCTATGAGGAAATCCAAAGACCATATTGATTGACAATTAGGGATAAATCACGAACAAGTGTGTCAATGATAATTTTAGACTTAATTATCAGGAATCTCTTGTATACGTCTATAATTCCAATATCAAACACTATTTCGTTTGATCATCAGTCTCGAAACTCGTGCGACAAGATGAACGATGGGAGACCTATAAGTTAGGACGCCATGAAAAGTATAAGATTTCTCTTTGCGATTATTAATGCGTTAGGAAGCTTGTAACCAAAAGTTGTGCTAAAACACAAAACATCTAAAAACTTATGAAGAGTCGTTTTACCTCTTGAGAAGATAAGAGTAACCACGACTAGATATACTTACAAAAACTCTTTTTCCCTATGATTCTACTAAGATTTATCATTCGGAACCCTTAAATTTATTTGAAATGACAGGAACACATACCTAACTGATAAATCTTTAATTGTACCTCTTCAAAGTTATAGAGGTAAATGAAGAATTTAAATCCATTAAAAGATCATACAAATTAAAGGTAAGAATCTCATAGAGAATAGTTCTGGTAAAAGTATGATGAAATTCAAAGACTAGAATATACCTAGAAACCAAACTAAATAAATATTCATCCATATTTTAGGGAAATCTCGAGGACGAGATTTAAAACAAGGTGTGGAGGATGTAACATTCCCAAAATTTTTATTTATATAAAAATTATAAAAACTTATGTTATTAAAAGGATGATGCATCATGGGTAAGTTGACTGTTAGTACTATGAGGTATTTTCGACAAACGTAGGGACCATAATAATTAAATTATAAATATACATTATATTTGAACCTACTCTGTTTTTAATGAAACTTGGTTCAAAATGTAGATAAAATTATTCAAGTTCTAATGGCATATTCATTGTTTTATAAAACGTCATATTTCAAAAGTTATAAGCCCTAAATGAGTAAAGCAGTTAAATTAATTATGATATATAAAATTAATAAAATAAAAAAAATAAATCTACATTAACCTAAAATGGACGTGTACTCTATTTACAAATAAAATAATCAAATTTAATATGAATATTACGTGTACCTTAAAATAATATAAAAATAAATTTAATTTACTTCGTAAAATTTTGAGGATACACGTGTATGAAGTACTTGGCCAAAAAGATAAGATTTCATTTATTGTTTCGTGAACTTTAAGTTTTGTCAAGTATAAAAAGGCATCAAGCCTTTTCAAATAAACTGCTCTTCTTTCTTTCAGTCTTCTCCCTCTCGCCACATTCTCTATCTAAATATATGTATCTATTTTTTAGTATTTCACCCAAAACTTTCCCCCGTTTTAAGTATTGTAACCCCTGATCACCGATACCCTGTCCAAGTGACGTAGGGCCCCGTAACGTATGTTAAGGCTCTGCCTAAATTCGTTGGGGTTCTGTCTCGTGACGTAGGGATAAAATGAAATTGGGTTACTATACTTAAAGTGAGTGCACTATATATTTTATTAAATAATCCCGGAGTTGTACCCAAGATATATCAACCCTCCAAAATATTTCTGACACTCTTAATATATTTAGACTACCCCGATATATGTTTTTCAATACACCCCGTATGCGAAAACTAAACCCGAAATGTAATATAGCATTGAAAATAATGGAAAACAATAAATATTAAGTTGAGGCTGGCCGCATAGACCCACCCCAACCTTTAACGCGGGCCGCATTAAGGTGTAACCGGACTCCGCTGAAATCTTTAGTTCATGCGGGCCGCGTATGATATCGTTAAGTTAACGCGGGCCGCGAGAGATCGAAGTTGTGGCGCAGCCCGGTGATGACACGTGTTATCATCGTGGCGGGTCTAGGGGTGAGCCTGACAAGCTAGTCCGTTGACCAGGATTGACGCGGGCCGCGTAATCCCTGTCCATTCTTTACGCGGGCCGCGTGGGAACCAGAATCAACACCTATATAAGAAGGCCATCGGGTTTCACTTTCCGTTGCTCACATCTTTCTTTCTAAACGAATTTCTGAAGTAGTAGAGATTATAGTTGGGTATTATACCCCTAATTAGCAAAGCTCTGCCTCGTTGTAGGTATCATAACCCCTGGATACGTATTAGATACTCTGCCCGATTGATCTAGGGTTCCGTAACGGCTGTCGTGGTTCTGCCCGACGTAGTCATTGGAATACCGTCTCGGGGAGAGTATTACTAATGTTAAAATGGGTTATTATACTAACGCGTGTGCATTGTTTATTTAATTAGACTATAACCAGGGAATCACAAAGGAAAGCCTTATAATAGCATTGTGAGTTGATTCAGTTTTTGTAAACCTTTTTGTTTACTGTTTTTACAAAACCTCACTTAATTAAATACATACAAAGCAGTTATTGAGTATTTGTAAAGAATACAATTATAGTGGATATGTTGGGGTTTTGTATACAAAATGGGTTACTGGCGTGGTAACGTCCCATAAGTTGAGTATGACCGTACCACTGATGTTAATTGTGATGTCTTAGATACAAATGTAATTGCGGATATGCCCTCAATACTGCAAATTGATTTTATTTAAACCTGATTAAACTGGGATTCACTCACCAGTATTTCTTGCTGATAAAATGTTTTAAACACGTGTTCAGGTAACTTAGTGTGAAGCTAATAGAAGCCAGCTGGAGAGCATTGAAGGCTTGGAAAAGTGGCAACAAAGTTACCTAAAATAAAATAGATGTTTTTATTATATAAAATAGGATTGATTCCTATGAAAATGTATGTATTGAAAAACTTGGGTTTTATCCCATGTGTTTAATATTATGAAAATATGGTGGTTTTACTCTGATAAAATATTTCCTAACTACGGTCCTGATGAAAATTCCGCTGCCAAATTGATAAACACCGATACCACCGAAACTGGCTCACGGCCGCCCGTTCCTGAGGGATCGGGGGTTGTGACAGTTTTGATCCCAAAAGCTGATGTGTGATATGTATGAAATCACACTTAAGTATCTAAAAACTCAAGTAATATAACAAGATTATGTTGATTTGATTATATGGAAGGTGGGTGCTAACTTAATCAGATTCTTGATTTTTACTGTCATGTATAAGAAAAAAACAATTTTATTTTTTGGGTAGGTGCATTTTCTGGATCGACATCACTTACTAATCAAGTTTAGGAGTGTTGATGGAGGAGTAAGTATTCTTACATGCATGCAAAGGTATTTTCATTAGCATTCTTTTTCACTCATATTTTGTAAAGGTGAAATTTGTATTTGGGTTATGTTTTACCTCTAATAGGTTTAATTCCATATGTCCTAATCCACAATCTCATATGACAGATATATGCAAAAGTAAGTGGAGAAGATTCAATACAGACTCCAACCATTAATGTAAGCTCTAAAGAATTTTATAGTGAAGGCTACGATGATCGTGACAAGAGAATTCCCAAATCCAGACATGACCATCATTAACAAACAACTAGGTACCATGCCCACCTTATCCTTATTTCTTGAGTAATGTTTCATGAAATGGTAATTTTTGTCCTACGAGGGATTTTTAGACAAGGCGAAATGGGCGGGTCAAGCGGGTTTTTGTTAATGAGTTAAAATAATAGTAATGTTTGATGAAGGGAATCATTGGTAGTATTATGGGTTCTTAGATGTGGTGTTCTGAGTGGGCTAGACGTGTTGGCTACTGGGTCGAGACAGGAGTAATGTTCCATGAATGGTCTTATTAGTATTATGAATCTATGATGGATTGATGAGTATTTAGATGCGGTGATATGGGTGGGTTAG